>NW_026000185.1:10960478-11029503 GCF_001458135.2 Marmota marmota marmota | reverse complement strand
CCCCCCCCCATCCACCAGCTCTTTACCCTGATTTCCCTTGGAGAGAACAGCAGCGTGATGTACCAGGCTGATTGCTCTGGCGGTTGAAATGGTCTCTAATTGTCCCGATCTAGGGCTTGTAAATGAGAACAGGTGCTTGGGTTTCTTAATGGAGCCCTGCCTTCGGTGCCTGACATTGTCTTTCCTCAGAGCCCTATTCTTTCCAGCTTGGGATTCTGTTTGTCCAGTTTGATGCAGACAAGTTTTTCTTACATGTGGAATTCAGGAGCAATTCTGGTGTTTTAAGATTGCTTCCTTTTAATGTTGAGTGGACAGAAATAACATACTTTGTTTTCAAAGCAGCAGCTGCCATAGATTTGTTCATTTGTCACTGAGAATTGAAGGCAGAAATTTGTAGAAGTTGAGCCAAATAGCTTCACAGGCACACAGTGGTATAGCCTATTCCTTGGTTGTTTAACATAAATTGGATGGAAGACAAGAAAAGGAAAAGATAGTATCTTTTTCTTAAGTATTCTGATTAGCACAATGCCTACCTGTTAGAACTTCGAATTTCATTCAAGATCAGTGGTTCTCAACCATGAGCAATTTTGTTCCCTGAGGGTCAGTGGCAACAAATGAAGATATTTTAGATGGTCACAAGGTGGGGGTGGGATGATGCTAAACTTCTCCACTGCGCAGAACAACCACCCACACCAGAGAATTATCTGACTCAAGATGTCAGTAGTACTGAGCCAGAGAAACCCTGGTCAAGATTATGTGTGTAACATAGTAGTTGAATATAAAATGATGCTAAAAATGTCTCTTCTGTGTTGCTTCCAATTTCATAAGAAGGTGAGGTGGGCTTTGTGTCTTTCAGTTAGAAACCTGAAAGAAATGGGGTGATTTTTTTCTCCAAAAATAGCTCTTCATAAGCAAATCTGCAAAACAGAGTGGGTTGGAATCCTGCTTTAAATATTACTTTTCTGACATTTGATTAGTAGATTATGGTGGATACTCCCTAAATGTTAATTGATGATAAAAGATCTTAAACTCTCCAAATGAAGACCTGAAGAGGTACTGGAACTCCAGCATGGTTAAAGGTGGGGTTGTCACAAAAATTGCACAAAACTTAGGAATTCAGAATATGTAGACTGGAAGTTTTTGCCTTAGGCCAGTGTGAAAATTCTGAATGTAAGTTTTTTAGAGCTAAGATTGTGTTTCTTTTTTTTTTAATTTAATGAAATAATAGGAAATTTAACTTATAATGAACAATTTCTGTTAATGCTCAGTGGGTAGAAAAGAAAAGGTATTGCCATATTATGAATTCTAATGCCTTGTGTTCTGAAAAATAATTTGAATCAAAGTGAAACATTGAATTGTGTCCATTATTCCCGTTTCTTTGAGGAATAGACTATTCTGGGTTAATTTCTGCACTGCTAACATAAATTTGAGAGCTATCTCAACAGTTCTGAATGATCCCATTTAAATTGATCTGTGCATAATTTATATGGCTGTAGAAACCACAGTGTTATTTCATACTCACCATCTAAAGTTTCAAGTACTATCTCAGAGAGGGGTATGCTGTCATCATTTAGTAGAATCACTCCTTACATTTCCTTTGGTTCAAATATAATTCTGTACCCTTGCTCTTTCTTGGGGTAGTATGTAAACGTGCAGCCCTGCCATGACAGAACCACTTTCTTATATTGATATGTTTTTCTTTCATAAGAGTATCAGCTTTCTTGTATCTGAAATGAGGGATGTCTTAAGAAACCATGTAGCTTGATTGAGAGGGCAAGGGATTCAAGCAGGAGAGTAGGAGTAGGGCTGGGGTCTTGAGCCTTCAGTACTCTATGTCCAACTTAAAACAGGGCCCTGTAGAATAATCTCAGTGTTTACTTATGTTAATATTCAAGTGAAAAAATGCCACAGGAAGTAATTACTAATGGTTGACAATCTTAATAAATTATTCACCACATAACACATAGTATACTTTCCAGTAAGGTCTGCAACTTTATACCTTTTCCTGTTACTTGAAAAATCTCTTCCTGGGTATTGTGTTTAAACAAGGTGTACTGCAGTTTGCCTTGGGTTTACTTTATTTTTTGCAATACTGGGGATTTGAATCCAGGGCATTTTACCTCTGAGCTACATCTTTACCCTTTTTATTTTCTATTTTGAGACAAGATCTATATCTCACTAATGGCCAAGACTAGCCTTGAACTTGTGATACTCCTTCCTCAGCCTCGTAAGTAGCTGAGAGTACAGACATGCTACCACACCCGACCCTTGAATTTACTTTAATTCCATCCTTGAGCAAACGTTGGACAAAGTTTGCCAACTTCAGCATTCCTGACCTTTTGGGCTAGGTGATTCCTTGTTGTGGGGGCTGTCCAGTGTATTGCAACATGTTTAGCAGCATCCTTGACTTCCCACTGTCCAGATGCTAGTAGTACTCTCTCCCCAGAGTTGTGGCAACTAAAAATGGTTTCTGGTGGAGGCCATTGTCCACTATGGATGGAAAGAATTGCCTCTGGTTGAAAATCACTGAGAGAATCTAGAGCTGAGCTGTGCTTTGCAGAGCCAGTAGGCCCTGTGACCAACTTGATTCTAGATTAATTAAATTTTGATAAAGTTTTAAATTCATTTTCTCACTTATACTAACCATGTTCCAAATGCTCAAGAGCCACGTTTCTTGTGGCTGCCTTACCAGGTGGCACAGGTATTGTGTGCCACCAAAGAAAAATCTACTGAATAGCACTATCGAGCTGGACAATTTGTTATATTTAATTCTTGTCTCAAGAGGCAACTTGAACTGTTTTTTACTTACATAATTATAGTTTACACCTGTAATCCCAGAGGCTTGGGAGGCTGAGGCAGGAGGATCATGAGTTCAAAGCCAGTCTCAGCAACTTAGCAAGGTCCTAAGCAACTCAGTGAGACCCTGTCTCTAAATAAATATTTTTTAAAAAGCTGGGATATGGCTCAGTGGTTAAGTACCCATGGGTTCAACCCCTGGTACCATAATAATAATAATTACAACTCAACCCATTTTTGTTTCTTGTTTTCATCATAAACTAAGTTGTTTGGGTTTTTTTTACCCTCCTTCCTTTGGGTCTGATTTTGGAAAATCTTTTATCACCTTGCTGTTATGCTAGAAATTTTGAAGGAGCAGCATGAATGGAACATTCCCAATCTTTACTTGCTGATAAGGCCTGCCAGAATTCCTATCCCTGCTCTTAAAAGTATGAGAGAAGAGCCCCTATTAGGCAAGCTTGCAAAGATCAGTTTCCTTGTGTGCCTTTGCAGAGTCCACTTCTCTGTGTAGAATGGGAGGTGTTGTAGGCAGACCTGACAAACTCTAATTTTGACTTTTTTTTTTAAATTTTTTAATATTTACTTTTTTTTAGTTTTCAGCGGACACAACTTTGTATGTGGTGCTGAGGATCAAACCAAGGCCGCACGCATGCCAGGCGAGCGCGCTACTGCTTGGGCTACATCCCCAGCCCCTGATTTTGACTTTTGTTTAAAGTGGATCTCTGCATCATTATGAAGTGAGGGTTTTGCATACAGGTACAGGGTGGCTGTGTCAGTAATGATTACCTAATGGCTGGGCATTGGAGCAAACTGATGGGACTTTACTGTGACACAAAGTTCCTCCTCCTAAAAACTTAAAACCTTGGTGATTCTTGATTTATTCAGGATTACAGAGCTGGTTCCCAGTCCCATGTGTGCTCTATTATATCCAAGATTTTGAGTTCTAATTATAGGTAGGAGTTGATTGACCTTAGTTGTGTCTGACTTCACCAAAAGCAGAAAGCTGTTTTAATTCACACTTTTTTATTAGCTGAAGGTCAGCTATGGTCAAAACCCCAGTGCTAGGCACTGAGACTCCAGATGATTAAGACATGATGCCTCCAGGAAGCAATGTTTGTAAGGAGTATACACATTTTAAGACAAATTCTTGAATAGCAAGGAGAGGTAAAACTAGCATGACTTAAGAAACAAGCAGGTGTGCATGGAGATTTTTGTGGAAGAGATTGTTTAAGTAGAATATTTAGTTTGGAGTTACACTTTTTCTAGAGTTTGCTTTAATTGTAAATGCATACATTTTTATCTTATGATATAACTGTCCTCATATTATTGTTGGCAAAATATGAATCGAGACAGAAAAGCCATTTCACTTCTTTTTTTTCCAAGTTTTTTATTCTTTTTAGTTATATATGACAGTAGAATGTATTTTGATATACACATACATGGAATTTAACTTCCCATTCTTGGGATTGTACATGATGTGAAGTTTCACTGGTCATGTATTCATATTTGAACAGAGGAAAGTTATGTCTGACCCCCCTCCAACTTCCTGCCTATTGAGAGTCAGTATCCATATATCAGAACATTCGGTCTTTGATTTTTTGGGATTGGCTTATTTCACTTAGCATGATAGCCTCCTGTTCCATCCATTTACCAGCAAAAATATAATTTCATTCTTATTTATGGCTGAGTAATATTCCATTGTGTATATGTACCACATTTTCTTTATCCATTCATCTATTAAAGGGCATCTAGGTTGGTTCTGTAGCTTAGCTATTGTGAAGTGAGCTGCTATGAATGTTGATGTGGCCACATCACTATGGTATGCAGATTTTAAGTCCTTTGGGTATATGCTGAGGAGTGAGATAACTGGGTCATCTCTCTCTCTTTTAATTTCAGTATTGAACCCAGGGGCACTTTACCACTGAGCCACATCCACACCCCTTTTTATTGTTTTGAGACAAGGTCTTGATAAGTTGCTGAGGGTCTCTCTCAGTTGTTGAAACTGGCCTTAAACTTGAGATCCTCTGCTTTAGCCTCCCCAGTCACTGGGATTACAGGCATGTGCCTCCATGACCAGCCCATTTTATCTTTTGGAAGTTAAATCAACTGTTAAAAAAAAGAACCGCCACCTTTAGACAATTGAAAATTTCCAGAAATTTCTTTCTGAAATTTGATTTACTGAACTAAAATTAAATCCATCTTCTTCAAGCAGTTTTCAAGGGCCATAAAATATTCCGGACTTTCAGTTTATTTGCTAATAGCATTGCGGTAGGGTTTTTTAGTTCATTTTAGTTATGCATTATATTAGGGTTCATTTTGACATAATTATACAAGCATGGAATATAATTTGCTCTAATTCAGTTCCCAGTACTTCTTCCCTTCCTCTTTCTCCCTCCCTGTTTCCTTCCCTCTACTCCATTGATCTCTCTCTCGTTTTCGTGGAATCCCCCGTAGTCCTTCCCCACTTATTTTGGTCTAGCTTCTACATCAGAGAAAACATTCAACCTTTGACTTTCTGAGTCTAGCTTTTTTCATGTAGCTGATGGTTTCCAGTCCATTTACCGGCAAATGTCATAATTTCATTCTTTATGGCTGAGTAATACTTTGTTGTATACATGTGCCACATTTTCTTTATCCATTCATCTATTGTTGTACATGTAGGTTGGTTCCAATAGTTTGGCTATTATGAATTGTGCTACTATAAACATTGATGTACAATAGGTTTTTTGTTTGTTTTGTATTGCTGCAAATGATACGTATCAAGCTGCCTGAAGGTTAGATAGTCTCTGGAATCCAGACTTGGGCCCCATTTACTTTTAATTTTTGTGGAAAATGCATTATGAGTTAAAAATGACTGAGAGGGGCTGGGGTTGTGGCTCAGTAGCAGAGCGCTTGCCTAACATGTGTGAGGCACTGGGTTCAATTCTCAGCACCACATATAAATAAATGAATAAAATAAAGTCCATCCACAACTAAAGAATTATTTTTTAAAAAGTCCATTGACAATTAAAAAAGTTTTTTTTTTTTAAATGACAGAGTCAACTTTTCCTGTAACCTTTTTGTTGTTGTTGTTGCAGAAGAGCAAAAACAGCAAAATAATGCCTTCACTAGGAAGTTGCTGGTTTTGTATGTACACTGGAAACTCTTGAATATTGGCAACTTCACATAGTTCAGCCTTAAAAGTCTGAAGGCATGTATCAGAATTTATCCTAGTATTTTTAAGATGAGATAACTATCATTAATCCTACATAATTCCAGTTCCGTTTTGGAAGTCATGATAGTAATAAGGGTAATTTTTTTTTCTTATTTTTGGTGTTGGGGATGAAACCCAGACAAGCTAGGTAAGTGCTTTACCACTAGGTTGTGCCCCCAGCCCAAGGATAACCGGTGACCTTTATCTTTCAGATTTGATCACCTGTTGACAAATCCTAGTCTTCTTTAAAGTGTTCTTATCAGTGAAAGAGTTATAATAGTTACTATGTAGTGATTTTCTTTTTTGCCCCAAAATGAATGTGTGATTCCAGATAAACTAGAAAGATTTTAGAAGTAAAGGCCTGTCATGTAGTGTTTTTCCCTTTGTGTAGTTATTTGGAAGCGTTTACTCAGGATATGTTATTTCTAAGTGAACTGACTGTTCAGAAGCAGTGGTCTTTCTTAAGGCTTTTTTTTTTTTTTTTTTTAACTTGGATCTCTGGCATTCTCAGTATGAATCTAAGACAAGTGACTTGAATTCCTTTCCTTCTGCCTCCATATACTGCTCTCTGGGACTGGGGTTTGATGTCTGATGTTTTAATTTTGTTGCCTCTTTAACTCTACCAGATTTTTTACCACTCTGTTGTGTATTTTTACCCCACCTTTTTTCGGCTTCTCTTCTTAAGGAATTAGCAAGTTTAAATACTACTAGGCACACTTTAACAGCACTGGCACATCCCTTTTCAACTAGGAACATTATGATGCTTAATGAACCAATAATTACAGTATGTCTTCCTATCCTCACAGACACACACAGGCATAGAGTGAATGATAGTTAAAAATGTCTTCAGAGGGCACCCAATTCTTAGAATATGGAAATAGGAGTGCTTGGTTCCTAATTAAATACTCTACTGTTGAAATCAGGCAAAAATGCTTTTGAAAATATAGAAATTGAGACTCCAGCAAGGTAAATTTACAAGTCACTATATCAACTTGGAGAATTCCCCTCCTTTTCTCCCATCGCTGACCCATAAGGAATAGTTGTGTTCTTAGGGCTTTTCAGATGTAGTGGACAGGTGGTATTCAAAGTAATTCTTCAACTAATGCTAGATGGCAGACAATGTTTGTTTCCACTTGGAAAGAAAATACATGATTTTTGGAGACATGAAGGTTGAATGATTATCACTATTCAGGACTGGCCTTGTTTGGAAAGTGATGAAAGACAGGAATAGAATGTTAGAAATGTTAGAAAAAGCAATCTGGAGACTTATCTCATTGCTTTGATTAGTTGAAGAAAGAAAATGATTTTTATACATCTAATGCTTTGGTGTAAATTTGCCTTTGATAACAACAAAGTCTGTCTAATACGAACAGCAGGTTTCTCTTTATTTATATATTTTTCTCTCAGTGGCTCTGGAGCCCCCACAAGTGAACATTCCTCTAGTCATCAGAACAGTTTATTGAACCTACAGTATTATATACTACTTTGGAATTTGAGTCCTTCTGCATGCACAGCAGGCGTGCTACCACTCAGTTATACTCCTAGCCTCTAGACTTCTATGAATGATGAATGTTAAGATTTTGTATATTTTTAAAATTACAATTTGGACTTTCCTTTCCACCCCTTTTCACTCTCTTTCTTTCTTCTTTTTTTCTTTCTTTTTTAATTTCAGTGCTAAGGATCAAATCTAGGGCCTTGCACATGCTAGGCAAGCACTCTACCCCAGTCCACACTCTGTTTCTCAAGGAGCAGATATTCACATACCATCTTAATAAATTTTGACACTTGTACCATAATTGGCTGAAAATTTTCTTTTGACTTTAAACCAGTTCACCTTTTTTTGTTGTTGTTTAAATTGAAGGGCATTTACATATGATGAAATTGGTTTTGAAAATTGTTTAGAGTCATATAACCACCAGCATGATCAAGATAAGGAGTGGACTGGGGGTATGGCCCAGTGGTAGATTTTTTGCCTAGCTCACACAAGTTCCTGGGTTCCAGCCCCAGCACCACACTACCACCAACACAGATATTGAGCATTTCTATCTCCTTAAAAAAATTTCCCTTGCATCCCTTTGCAATTTCCCTGTCCTGCTTTCTGTCATTCTAGGTTAACCCTCTCCACCTACACACCCTCACCTTTTTGTTGTTGTTAACTTAGGTTTAGGCTAAACACTTATGTCTCTGAATCGGGGATTCAAAGTATTATCTTCTTTCCAATACATGCAAAAGTAAATGTGTACTTTTTTAAAGTCACACTTTGGCAAACTGGTTTAAGTGAAGAAAGTATATATAAGAGTTTAACTAATCAAGCTTAAAAGCTAAGAAATTTTTAAAGTGACAGTATGCAATAATTTCCAAATTTTAAGTCCTAGAGACCTCCCTTTATAATTTTTTACTGTAGTTTCCAATTTTGAAAGGTTATGATAAGCATCTTCTTAGTTAATAAACTTATTATTATTTTTTTAGTTGTAGATGGAAACAATACCTTTATGTTATTTATTTATTTTTATGTGGTTCTGAGGGTTGAACCCAGTGCTTCACACATGCCAGGCCAGCACTCTAGCCCTGAGCCACAATCCCGGCCCAGTAAACTTTATTTATTTAAAAATGATGTTTAGGGGCTGGGGTTGTGGTTCACTGGTAGAGTGCTTGCCTAGCATGCACAAGGCATTGGATTCGATCCTCAGCACCACATAAATGTAAAAATAGAAATATTTCACCTAAAATTAAAAAATAAATATTTAGGAAAAAGTGATGTTTAGAGGCTGGGGTTGTGGCTCAGTAGCAGAGCACTTACTTGCCCAGCATGTGTGAGGCACTGGCTTCAATTCCCTGCACCAAGTACAAATAAATAAAGGTTCACTGAAAACTAAAACAATATTTTTAAAAAGAGATGTTCATCCCACTATTAGTAATTGCAAACATCCATCGAAGTGGTGTTTTTTTCCAAGTTGTAGGTTGCATCCTGTATACGGGGTGCTAAATTACTTTGGCAATTTATGACTAGCGGTTTTCAAATGATGGAACAGAACAAAATAGAAAATAAGATGTATTCCAATGAAAGGAGTTGCCCAGTGTTATGCCTTACTGAGTTGATATAATTCTAGCTAAAAGCAAATGTGAGTGTCATCATTAATCTGTGCAGCCATATTCCAAATTTATAATTTTCTTCTAGTTTTTTTGGATAATTGAAAATTATTCCCTAACTACTTTTATTATTTTACCTTACATTTGACCCTTGACAAATTCCCCCAAAAAACATTTAAATTGTGAGGATTTTCAAAATTTAACATTATATGTGTAATATTTCTTCTGCTAGTGGTGAGGTATCTTAATATCCTGTGCTGACTGAAAGTGATGAAAATCATTTAGTATGAAAGTGATTTTTAAAGAGGCTCATAAAGGATCACATGCAGAGGAGGGCTTGTTTTACCTAAGTCTTTTATAAAGTCTTAGTTCTATGATAGCATACAATTGAATGGTTTCCCCTTGGGAGTACTAAAATTCAATTAAGTCCCTCTATGCATCTGTGTTAGATATAATTGTAGCAGGAATACTGAATTCACTTAGTTACACAGCAGAATCACCCATAGCTGAAATATAATTTGTAAACTTGCAGCCAGATGAGAAGTGTAACTTTCTGAATTCTCAGCAATGCCACCCATCAGTGTTGTGATTAATTTGTGTGTGGATGGTCACACTTTGTAAGTGCTCTGTTGCATGCTTTTTAGTTTTTTCTAATGGTGCAATTGCTACAAGCCTCTTTAAGGCTTAAGGACCCAGGGTCACAGGAGGTGCAAGGAATCTGCCTGTGGCTTACAATGCTCTTTTCTGGAAAAGCCTCTAAAATGGCACATTCACAGTGGGCTTGCTTGAGGTTGGTGGGAAGCAGACCAACCACCCTTCGGCCTCAGGTGTGGTTGGAAATGACTGCCTTGTCTGTTTTTAAAGGCACCTTTTTTCTGAAATTGTTTCTATTAGAATCCAGATTTTTAGTCATGTGAGTTTCCTCAAGGGAAAATGTATTCAAACATGTTCATAGGTACGAAAAGTCGTCCGTAGGAGCAGTGAGTCCTAGATACTGATGTCACTGGCAGCCCCTGCCTGCAGGTGTGCCACTGTTCAGTTTCATGTTGTCTTTTATCTTCTTTTCTTTTTTGAACCCAGGTGTGCTTAACCACTGAGCCATTTCACACCTCACCTTTTTATTTTGTATTTTGAGACAGGGCCTCACTAAGTTGCTGAGGCTGGTCTTGAATTTGAGGTCCTCCTGCCTCAGCCTCCCAAGCCTCTGAGATTATAAGTGTGCACCACCACACCCACCCTTTTTTTTAACCTTTTAACCAACTCATAAATGGCCACCATCATATAAACGGCCACCATCACATAAACTTCCGTGGGCTTTGCTGAATAATGGTGTAAGATCTGAAGTAAACATTTAGTTAAGGGTAGGGTAACTACACATCCTGGTTTGCCCAGGACCATCCCAGTTTATACCTTTAGTCCTGGTTTAATTATTAATAGTATCCCCTTTCACTCTTGAAAATGCCCCAGTTTGAATGACAAGTTTATAGCCTTATAGTACAGACTGTTATGGAATAGAAATTTTCCCTGTACAGAGAATCATTGTTTTTTTCTAAGTGAAATGGTAATCAAGCAAAGGTTATTTTTTAAATTATGCCTTAGAGTACAAGAACTTTTTCAGAGTGAGAGTCGCTTTGTTTACTTAGGTCAGAAGATAAAGAAGCAGTACTGATTAGTGGTTAAGAGTACTGGTTTAGAGTAATAAAGACTTAAACTCTGGCTCTAAAACATACTCTGATTTTGTGTTAATTAGGAAGTATAGTGTATGTAAAGGGGTTAATTAGCATCATGCCTGAATAATAGTAAGCAACCCAATAAATGTTAGTGATTATTAAGGAAAATAAATCTTACTGAATACTTAAATTCTATGGCAGACTCTGTGCTTGGTATTGAAAGATAAGGAAATATGGCATTCTTCCTAAGAACCTGACATAGAACTATTTTGCCTCTCAATATCATAAAGCAATCTCTTTCTATGTGCTGAAAATTGGCATCTATATGTGGTTTAATTCTTTATTCGTTTAGGTTTGTGTCTGGCTATTGCCCTGATGTTGTATAGTAACATTTATCCCATGGCTACCTTATCTGGCACTGTAACAGATACAGAACATACGTAATGTGAACAAAAAGTAGTGAATGCCCTTTGTAGAAGCTTATGTAGGCATGGTTTTTAGTTTTCGGGGATCCATTAATACATATACAACTTTTCTTTGAGCATTTCTTGGCTTAGAACCATGATCCAACTGGTAACATTTTGTTGCCTTGGGTTATCCAGTTAATGCAACAAGCTTTGGAGTTGTATTTATATTTAATTTACTCCATTATAATTATAAACACTGCTTTCCCTATCCATCCATTCCCACCCTTGGCTCACCCCGCTAAAGCAAGTAGGAGGGAGAAGTTTGAATGTGTGCTAATGAGGGGGGCTCAGAAGTGAGGTGATCCTTTTGCCTTTCTCAGTGTGAGCATCTTGTCATTGCCTGTGATTCTAACGTTTATAGATTCAAATGTTTATATACAGTGGCTTTTAAATGTCATCTTTTTTCTGTTCTTAACTGCAAAATTTGTTCAAATTCTATAGGAAAATTTAGCTGTGTTAAAGAGATAGTATGTTGCTATCCAGTGCTGAGAGTAGAGCAAACTTTGGACCTTTGGTCCTATAAAAGAAGTCAAAATTTGTGGGAGTGTGAATCCTTGTTTTCAAGAAGCGCTGGGTTCGATCCTCAGCACCACATAAAAATGGGGTTGTTGTGTCCACCAAAAATAAATATTAAAAAATTCTCTCTCCTCTCTCTCTCTCTCTCTCTCTCTCTCTCTCTCTCTCTTCCTCTCTCCCTCCCTCCCTCCTTCTCTCTCTCTTAAAAAAAAGAAGCAGCAGCAGCTCTTGATCTAAGCTGGTATGTGATGGCACATGCCTGTAATCCCAGCAGCTCAGGAGTCTGAGACAGGAGGATTGCAAGTTTGAGGCCAACCTGGGCAACTCAGCAAGACCTTGTCTCAAAAAATAAAATCAAGGTCTACGGATGTAGCTCAGTTGGTAGAGTGCTTGCCTCTGCACAAGGCCCTGGGTTCAATCCTCAACACCACAAAATAATAATAATAATAATAATAATAAATTAAAAGGGCTGGGGCTATAGCACAGTGGTGGAGCACTTGCCTAGCATACACAGGCCCTGGGTTCAGTTCCCAGCACTGAGAGAGAAAAAGAGAAAAAGAAAAGCCCTCGGGGTCTACTTGGGGAATATATCTGTGCTGGAAAGAACATCCCTAAAACAATTCACAGTAAAGGGATATAAGGAATCATGAGAATAAATGGCAGTTGCATATCAGAATGCCCTAATTTCAAGGGTTCTGGTCCATTGTTACTATAATCATTTTTGTCAGGAAAAGAGGTTTCACATTTGATTTAAAGAAAAACTTCATCAGTATCATTAGAGGAGATGTTAAAGAGTGAGTGCTTCTACCCACAGGGGGTTTATTGGAAGTACAGTACTGGATTGTGATTGAATAGGTAGCTAGAGGAAGATAAAAGGCCCAGGGATGTTCAGCTGAGGCAAGTGTTAGAAGCATGAGGTATGGAGGTCTGAACGATCAGCCAAGCAAAACTGCTTATCTTTTCATTGGGCCAGAAGGTAGGGGACACAGATTGGAGTCACAAGAGAGGAGGATAATGGAGAACATAACAGTAGACTTAGGAGTTAAGATGTGTTCTCTTGACCATTGTCTGTTCCTCCTCTTCATAATCGGAGCACTGAGATACTTTTGATTGCTTTCCAACCTGTCTCATGGTTACATTTAAGTTGTGGATTTTATTAAAAATCTATTTGAAAATGATTTTTCTGATTTGTTTAAAAATCAGAATAGATGTGGCTCTGTGATTATTTTGTAAGCCCTTGTGGAGTCAGTGTGATGTAATAGAGGCTGGGAATAGGAGTCAGGACCGAGGGACTCAGGGCTCTAGCACTGTGCTGTCATTTATTAGCTCCATGACCTCTGATAAATCACTTCACCACTCTGTATTAATTTCTAACCTCTAAAATGTTAGGCCAGAATCAGAGATTTTTATGTTATACATTTTTCTTCTTAATAAGAGTTTTTAGAAATGAAACTTTATTCAGAACCCTATATATAAAACAAAGCTGATTAGATTAATGGTTGTTAGAGAGCTGGAAGCTCCAACTTTTGTTGTTGTTTTCAGTTATGCATGCCAATAGAATGTATTTATATTGTACATACATGGAGTATAACTTCCCATTCTCGTGGTTCTTGATGTGGAGTTACACTGGTCATGTATTCATATTTGAACAGAGGAAAGTTATTTCCAATTCATTCTACTGTCTTTCCCATTCCCATCCCTTCCCCCATTCCCACCTGTCCAACCTAGTGAACCTCCACTCCTCCCTCTCTCCCCCACCTTTTGAGAGTCAGCATCCACATATCAGAGAGCACATTCGGCCTTTGGTTTTTTTTTTTGAAACTGGCTTATTTCACTTAACATGATAGTCTCCATTTCCATCCATTGACCAGCAAAGGCCACAATTTCATTCTTTATGGCTGAGTAATATTCCATTGTGTATATGTACCATATTTTCTTTATCCATTCCTCTATTGAAGGGCACCTAAGATTGGTTCCATTGTGAACTGAGTTGCTGTGAACATTGATGTCACTCTAGTACACTGATTTTAAGTCCTTTGAATATGTGCCAAGGAGTGGGATAACTGGGTAAAATAGTGGTTCCATTCCCAGTTTTCTAAGGACTCTCAGTACTGCTTTCCAGTCCGGCAGCAATGTATGTGCCAACATTTATTGTTACTTGTATTTTTTTTCTTTCTCTTTGTGGTGCTGGGGATTGAGCCCAGGGCCTTGTGCATGCAAGGCAAGCACTCTACCAACTGAGCTGTATTTTTTTAAAAATATTTATTTTTTTAGTTGGACACAATATCTTTATTTATTTTTATGTGGTGCTGAGGATCAAACCCAGGGCCTCGAATGTGCTAGGCAAGTGCTCTACCGCTGAGCCACAACCCCAGCCCTGTTGCTTGTATTTTTGATAATTGCCATTCTGACTGGAGTGAGATGAAATCTCATTGTAGTTTTAATTTGCATTTCTCAAATTGCTATTGATGTTAAACATTTTTTCCTATATTTGTTGACCATTCATATTTCTTTTTTCTGTGAAATATCTCTGTTCAGTTCCTTTGCCCATTTATTCATTGGGTTATTTGTCTTTTTAAGTTTCAGTTTGTTGAGTTTCTATTTGTTTCTTGAATTTCTATTTGTCTTTTTAAGTTTCTTGAGTTCTTTATATATCCTGGAGGTTAATCCTCTATCTGAGGTGCAGGTGGCAGAGATTTTCTCCCATTCATGTCAGAGGTCTTCCTTTGCCTGTCCAAAGATTTTTCTCTCTCTTCATGTTCTCCATTGTTTCCTTTGCTGTGAAGAAGTTTTTTAGTTTGAAAATTGATTCTTGATTTTACTTCTTGCACTTTAAAAGTTTTGTTGAGGAATTCAGTTCTTAAGCCAACATGGTGGAGATTTGAGCCTGCTTTTTCTTCTAGTAGGTGCAGGTTCTCCGGTCTTGATCCACTTAGAATTGAGTTTTGTGCAGGGTGAGAAATAGGGATCTGATTTCATTTTAGTACGTGTGGATTTCCAGTTTTCCAAGCTCAATTTGTTGAAGAGGCTATCTTTTCTTCCATGTGTTTATTGGTGCTGTTGTCTAGTATGAGATAACTACATTTAAGTGGGTTTGTCTCTATTCTCTACCATTGGTCTTCATGTCTGTTTTGGTGCCAATACCATGCCATTTTTGTTATTCTAGCTCTGTGGTATAATTTAAGGTCTAGTATTGTGATGCCTCCTGTAGAAGCCCCAACTTTTTATCCAACCCATTCTCCCCAAGATCGCCCCTAAAGTCCCTTCCAGAATTTGACATTTTCTGATTCTTATATTGGTAAACTTATTAGAATTTCTTGAACAAATATGAAGAGGTAATATAAAACTAAATGGAGCACACACTTTACTGCACACCTGTGCTGTAGAAGATATTACCAGGTATAATAAGCAATGTGAATAGAAACAGAAATCTGGATCCTCCTTCAAGCAGACACTTGGTGAGAAAGGAAAAAGACAGTTTCTGCAACTTTTTATAACACAATTCACACTACATAGTGATCCAAGGCACTAGGCTGTGGAGATTGAGAAGAAAGGAAAAAGAGAGAACTTGATTCACCCTCTGGATACCATCACTGCTGCAGCTTCCTCCAGAAACATGCTGTTACGGAAGCTCTTGCAGACTAGACTTATGGGTTTATTAGTTTCCTATGGCTGCTCTAACAACTTATCACAAACTGTGCTGTTTAAAACAACTGAAATGAAGCCAGGCATGGTGGTGCATGTCTGTTTCCCAGCTACCCTGAAGGCAGAAGCAGGAAAATTACTTGAGTACAGGAGTTTGAGGTCAGCCTGGGGCAACATAGCAAGAACACATCTCAAAAGAGAAAGAAGAGTTTGCAATTCTTGTCCCTGGGCTGCGATCAAGACTGGGCAGGCTGCACTCAGAGGAAGAGGTCTTCCTTTGCCTGTCCAGCTTATGACATTTGCTGGTATTCCTCAGCTCATGGCCATATCATTCCAATTTTCAAAGCCAACATCTTCGGATTTCTCTTGTCTTCATATGACCCTGTTTGTGAATAGTCTCCCTCTGCCTTCTCCTTTAGAGGGATAAGTGTGACTGTATTTATTTAGGGCACCATCTCAAGATCCTTATTAATTACATCTACAAAGAACTGCCATATAAAATAACATTACAGGTCCCAGGGGTTAGGCTCTTAGGGAAGTCGGGGGAGGTAAGCATTTTCAGCCTATTACAGCAATAAAACAAGTAGCACACCATACATACTTCTTATGGACTTAGTGAAAAACTGGAATAACTTGGAGTCCATTAATTTGGAACTAGTTAAATCAACCATGGTACATACAGAGCATGGAATCAGGTATAACCACTAAGAAGAATGAAGTGAGCATACTGACATGGAACCATATAAGTATTATTGGAAGTTTACATGTACAGTATAATAGATTTACAAATTTTATAAGAAAGCCAGAAGAAAGTGGACTTGCATTTGATTTTTCTGGGTGAATTATGACAGAACTGATAGAGGAGTGTTAATCTCTAATCTTGTTGGTTTGTTTCCCAGATAGCAGACCCTACATTAGCTGAAATGGGGAGGAACTTGAAGGAGGCCATGAAGATGCTGGAGGAGAGTCAGAGGTGAGTGTGTGCAGGACAGAGGCCACCCTGCTTGGCGTGTCCAACCTGTTTTCTGGTGGCTTTGGTTTCCTTATGTTAAAACACCTCTTAACTCCAGAATGCCACACATAGCTTCTGCTGACTTTAAAATTGATATTTGTCTTGGGTTGAAGTTGCTTTGTAATTAAAGGACTTTGCGGGGGAGGGCATAATTTTCAGTTTTGTCTGTTAAGAGTTTTAGGGTGATGATACATTGATTTGAGTCTCTAAATACTTCTTACTGTAGATTCAGGTCAGAGAGGGCATCACTACAAGGAAATGGGTTCTGAAATGTTTTGTTGCTGGTGGTGGTGGGAGGGTCATGTTCTTTTCCTGAAACTCAAACTGTACTCCAAACTGGGACCTAGAAAGATGTGATAATTATGTTTCAAATCCTACATCATTTATGAAGAAATTCTGGTTAAATGGCCATTCTGCATGTTCAAATGTTAAAAATTTGGTATGATAAAACATTTTTTTCTTTCCTTTAAAGTAGAAGAGTAGAAGATGAAAATGGGAAGAAGCTCATGTCAGAGGATATTCCAGGGCCACTCCAGGGAAGGTAGGTGGCAATAAAGTTTAGTACTTTTAGATAGGGTGTAAATGTTTCTTACCCAAATTTTCCATTGTTTAATTACAGTTTGACTGACAATTTTAGTTTGTGTCTAAGTTTTTTTTTTTTTTTTTTCCCCTTCATGGTGTTGGGGATTGAACTCCAGGCTAAGTGCTCTACCATTGGGCTAAATCATTAGTCCTACAATTTTAGTTTGAGCCCAAAGGGAAAAAAAAAATGTCCTGCAGTACTGGAAATTGAGCCCAGAGGTGCTCTACCACCGAGCTACATCTCCAGCCCTTTTAAAATTTTACTTACTTATTTGTTTGATTTTTTGGTGTCAGAGTTGAACCCAGGGCACTTAACCACTGAGCCATATCTCCACCCCTTTTTTGTGTTTTATTTGAAGATAGGATCTCACCGATAGGGTCTTAAGGCTGAGTTGCTTAAGGCTAAGTTACTGAGGCTGGCTTTGAACTTGTGGTCATCTTGCCTCAGCCTCCTGAGCTGCTGGGGTTACAGGTGTATGCCACTGTGCCCAGCTTAGAATTTAAAGGGATTTATATGCAGTATAACATTAAAAAACTGAAATGCCATTGGATGGTCAGATATAATGCTGAGCTTACCAGCTTCTTTCAGATCTTAATACAACCTCATGACTCAGAGCCATTCATGAATTAGTAATTATAACTGAAGTATCATACTTAGTTCATTCTTAAAAACTGATCTATTCAGTGGACTGAATTTTATTTTTAGAGATATTTTAATTTGCTAAGATTTGTCATTCTTATAATATCCTAAATGAAAAGAAAAGGTCAACTTTAATCAGTGATTAGCAGAGTGATTTAGTTCTTCACAACTGAAGTAACTCTTATCAAGTCTTTGTGGCTTGAACTAGTGGCGGAAAAAAATCAGAAAAATAAGTAGCTGACTTCAGTTTTCAAAAGGTGCTTGTTAGTCTAGAATTAAAAGTCCCAGCCCAACTTCCCTGAGACAAATTTATTTATTTATTTTTTTTATAACCAGGAAACTACAGGTAGGTCAACAGTACAACTCCCTTAAATTGTTCCTTAACCTGAATGTAAATTGTACAAGATTGCAAAAGAAAAGCATAGAGGAAGGCTCACAGTGTGCCAGTAAATGCCGTATTTAACATACCCGGATGCTAATATTTTAAAATATGCACTCCTACCGTAGCATAGGTTGTGCAGATTTTTAAAATCTCTAGGCATGAAGTACTTTCTACAACTCAGGAAGGAGAATAGGAAGCAAATCCAGTGAGTCTCTTTGTTCCAGGCCTAAAGGGAATAAAAAGGTTTAAGTTTTGTCTGTTCTCCTGATTCCACAGAAGTTTCCTTAGAGGAGATACTTCCAAGGACATCTGTAATTCTCAGAATGACAGCACATTAACACCATGAGTCAGGAATATTCACACTTGGTAACAATGACATCGTCTTTGAGACAAGCAAGATGGCAGACATAGTGTCATGTGCTTTACCAGCACTGTCAACTGTGTCCTCACTATTCTGTAATGAAAGGGCTTGTCCAGTGGGGATAGGTTACTCAAGGTCACAAGGCTAACCTCCATGGGCCTCAAGTTTCCCTCCCCATCAGAGGACTAGAGGGTGAGCACCCTGGGGAGGGTGGAGTTATAAGCATTGTTTTGACAGTGCTGCTTTTTTGAAAGAGAAAAATTTTATCAGTCATATTCTAATTAATAGAAATAGTACTTTTATGTCTGTGCATCACACATTGCCTTGCCATTGCTTATGACTTCAGCCGTTTGTATTGTTTCCACCCCTCATGTAATGAACAGTTGCTGTCATTGCTTAGATGGCAGTAAATCTATTCTCACTTGAAGCAGATCTCAAGTTTCCCAACTTGGGGAAGAGGTGGTGGTAAATGATGTGTGCATTACATATTTAAGGCTGCCAATCCAAGTGGACTAGCCTGCTACATGAAAGAAAACTAGGTAATCCAAGGGTCTTTGTGGCTTGGTAATCCAAGGGTCTTTGTGTTAGTGTGTTCTTGCTGCTTTTGTGACCTCCTAGCATCTTAGAAGGACTTTTGGCTCTTCTAACATGTTCATTAACTATTCTGTCTCTACTCCAGGATGAACCAGTCAGTATTGCCAGAGCAAGACTGATCAAATTCTTAAAAATCAAACTCATATTTAAGTAAAGAGTTAATCACAAGTAAGGTAATATTTGGAAATCAGTTTATAACCTGAGGTTTATTTTTTAAAAAGTATGAACTGCATATCAAAGCATATTATTTCTCTTATAGCTTCCCAATAAGAAAAAAAAATGATCAAAGCTGGTGTGAATGAGAGAAATAGTTGGGAGAGTGGGAGAGAGAGAGAGAGAGAGAGTGAGTGTGTGTGTGTGTGTGTGTGTGTGTGTGTGTGTGTGTGCGCGTGCGCGCGCGCTCTTCCCACCAGCCCATCAGCTCTTTTTATTCTGCAGTGGACAAGATATGGTGAGCATCCTCCAGTTAGTTCAGAATCTGATGCACGGAGATGAAGATGAGGAGCCCCAGAGTACCCGGTAATGGAGAATGATTGGCAGCTTCCCTTTGAAAGTCTGTGTGTTCTTGATTTCTGTAGTGATCACAGTCTGACAAGTGGCTCAAATAAGGAATTATTTTTCATTGAGTTACATGTAACATTCAAATAATGTTCATTTTCTCTTTTTAAAAAAAAAACTTGGGTAATATATTTTGTAAAAAGGAGGCATTTAATAAAATTAGATACTGTAGTTTTTATGGTTTGGGGTCTTACAAAAGGGACCAGTAGGACTGAAGAATAAATGCTGTGTGCTTTTCTCCCTCTTCTTCCTGAGAATTACTGCAGCTGAAAATATTGGTCTACATTGTCTGGATATTTCCCATTTGTTTTATTTATTCATCTATTTAGCTTCACTTTGTCTTTCACTATTTAATTTTTTTTGTAATAAGTAATACATTCTCCTTATTCAAAAATCAGAAGGTAAAAATGAGTGTGCCAAGACAGTTTTCCTTCTTATTTCTGCCTCCCTACCTGTTGTCTTCCCTAGAGAGAGACAATTACTGGTTTCTTACATCTTCTTCCATAGCTATGTTATAGAGTGGCCCTGCCCACCCTTTCTGGTACATAAAGACCATGTACTTGTTCTGTGCCTTGCTCTTTTCTGCTTTGTCTTCTAGAGTCGTAATTAAGGAGGTTTCTTTTTGTTAAGAGCTCTTTAGTTTGGATGAAGTGTTTTCTTTAACTAGTCTCCTCCTCATGTTTTACTGGAACAAATGTTGCAGCCAATAACTTTGGATATTTGTCATTTGTTCTAGAGGCTGAAGTGTTTGGAGGGGTCTGAGAAATGGGACTGCTAGGTCAGATGTGCTTTAGGAACTGTAATAAGTAGTGCCAAAGTTTTTTTTTTTATTTAGAGTTGAGCCAGTTCATTGTCCTACCTGCAATGTATGAGAATACTTCTTTTCTCATACCTCTGCCTACAAGGATATTGTCACATTTAAGGATCTTTTGTTAAGTGATGTTTTTGACAAGAGAAATCTGATGTGAGATATTTTAGCATAATTTAAATTTACTTTTTTTTTAAGGAACCAGGTTAAATATCTTTTTATGTTTTAACACATATTTTATTTCCCTTTGTCCATGATCCTATTTGGTTCTTTATCTTTTTCTTATGTTTACAGTTAACAGTTATTTTCTTTTTAATATTTTAATTTAGTTGTAGTTGGACACAATACCTTTATTTTTATGTGGTGCTGAGATCGAACCCAAGGCCTCACTTGTGCTAAACAAGCGTTCTACCGCTGAGCCACAACCCCAGTCCCTACAGTTAACAATTATAATTGTGTATTCGAGGCAAGCACTATACCAACTGAGCTGTGTCCCCAGCCCTAGTTCTTTTTCTTTTTAGTTGGACTCAATACCTTTTTTTTTTTTTTTAATATTTATTTTTTAGGTGTAGATGGACACAACACAATGCCTTTATTTTTATGTGGTGCTGAGGATCGAACCCAGGTCCCACCTGTTCGAGGCAAGCGCTCTACTGCTGAGCCACAATCCCAGCCCCGGACACAATACCTTTATTTTGTTTATTTTAAGTTTGTTTATGTGGTGCTGGGGATCAAACCCAGTGCCTCACACATGCCAGGCAAGCGCTCTACCACTGAGCCACAACCACAACCCCCTAGTTTATTCTTTATAAGGGAAATTAACCCATCTATTTTAGTTACATGTAAAACAAAACAAACCTAGTTCCCCTTGGATTTACTGTACTATTTTCAATAGCTGTTTAATGCAAGAAATTGTTCTTTAACAATTCTTTTTAAAATGTTTTCCATTCATTTTATCTTAGTTCTATCCTCTGTAGTTCTTCTTTTCCCCGATTTTGGGGGATGGAATCCAGGGCCTTATGCTTAATAGACAAAAGCTCTATTATTGAGCTCCATCCCTAGCCCCTCCTATAGTTCTTAAGGTTGATATTTAATTTTTAAAATACTATAAAAGTAAATTACTCAAAAACAGTTTGTACCTGCTCAATAAAAAGAGGGATATTTATTTCTTAGAACTCATTTTTAAAATATTTTTCCCTCCAAACTTGCAGTACCATACATGCATTGACTTTTCTGAACTTCTGCCTTCTAGGACATTATGTGGATTTCAAGTCTAACAGATTTCTCTAAATTCTAATTTTGTTTTTGTGCTTTGACTCTAATACTTGTTTAATCTAATTTTATTAACAGAATCCAGAATATAGGAGAACAAGGTCACATGGCTTTGTTGGGGCATAGTCTGGGAGCTTTTATTTCAACTCTAGACAAAGAGAAGCTGAGAAAACTTACAACTAGGATACTTTCAGATACTACCTTGTGGCTATGCAGAATTTTCAGGTAAAGACATTATTAAGAGTTTTTAGTTTCTGTAAAGTTATTTCTGAGTCATATGTGAGTGAGCTTTCTTCTGGAGCTCTACCCTGGCCTCTCTTGGAAAGGTTGCTTCCTCTCTCCATGCCTCAGCTTCATTGTCTGCTAAGTGTGGATAACATTAATAGCTGTCATGGAATTATTGTGAGGATGAGCTAATGGATTAATATATGTAAAGAACTGAGAACATAAGCACATAAATGTTTGATAGTGTCAACAATTATTTATTTCTAGTTATTTATTTTCCTAGTTTGTACCTAGTGATAGAAGAGCAATGATCTGGATGAAATATTTTTATTCACATTTTTCTTCCTTCTCTAGAATATTGAAAATGAAAAGCCCCAAGCAGATTATAATAAAAGAAAAAGTTAGCCTAACCAACATTTTTAGCAATTTTATTTATTCTGAATGTTTTAGGGCTAAATCTGTGCTAACAACCAGCTGGCCGCCTTGTAGAATAAGCCAGAACCATGTTTTTCAGGGTGTGTGTGTGTGTGTGTGTGTGTGTAAGTGTGTAATCTATCCTCACAGGTGGAAGGCAAGTGCTCTACCACTGAGCTACAGCCCCAGCCCCTCTTTAGGCTTTTTCTATCTGGGAGACTCCAAATTTCTATTTGTTTTCCATAGTTTCTCCTCCCTCTGGACTTAAGTACAGATGAAGGGTTGTTACTGCTCTCCTGTATAGTCTTCAGCTACAGTGAGTTGTCAATTATCTAAGATTACAGTGTTTCACATTCTTATCCTCTCTGCCTGACCTAGATGACATTATCTGACTTCAGAAAATAATTGCTTCCATGATTATAAGATTAACATATATAGTCAGAATTAATCAGAAATAGAAGTACATTAATATATGGATGTCTCTTAATAGGTATGAAAATGGTTGTGCTTATTTCCATGAAGAGGAAAGAGAAGGACTTGCAAAGATCTGTAGACTTGCCATTCATTCCCGATATGAAGACTTTGTGGTGGATGGATTCAACGTGTTGTATAACAAAAAACCTGTTGTCTATCTCAGTGCTGCTGCTAGACCTGGCCTGGGCCAGTATCTTTGTAATCAGGTAATGTGGTATAAGGCAGCTGTTTTGAAGAAACAGTGCCATGTTTTGTCATGAAGCTTTAAAAAAAAAAAAATGGTTTCATTCGCTGTATTGCCCAGGCTGGCTCCCGACTTCTAGGTTCAAGTGATCCTCTTGCCTTTGCCTCCTAAAACTTGGGACTACCCAATGTGTACGGCCACACAAAGTTTGTCCTGAAGCTTTTAAATTGTGAAGGCTTATTTCATTAGCTGCTGTGTTCAAGTTGAAAGAAAGATGATCTTATGTGTTTATTTCCTAATAATGAAAAAACAAAGCATATATTATTGAATTTAGAAATTATGTGTGATGGATACATTTATGTATTTAATTGCTCAATCAACTATAGTCAAAAGTTTTACCTTATTTCTTCCCATACTCTAATCAAATGGTACACATATGTATTTTGCTTTTTTCATTTACTGTTCTAATAGAAGTATGTCATACATGTTTAATGTCTTGGCAGTTCTTCAAGTGAATGTACAGAAATTTAATTGACTATTTCCCCTTTGGACAAAAAGAACATTTCCATTCTCTTTTTATGACCGCTTTCAGGTAGCACTCTTTTTGTAGATATTTATATATCTTTTGCACATATTTATATATAAAGCTTTGTCTAAGGGGCTGGGGTGTGGCTCAGCAGTAGAGCACTCGCCTAGCACGTTCGAGGCGCTGGGTTTGATCCTCAGCACCACATAAACATAAATAAAGGTATTGTGTCCAACTACAACTAAAAAATAAATATTTTTTAAAAAAGCTTTGTCTCGGGGCTGGGATTGTGGCTCAGCGGTAGAGCTCTCAACTAGCACATGCGAGGCCCTGGGTTCGATCCTCAGCACCACATAAAAATAAATAAAAGATATTGTGTCCAACTAAAAAAATATATATTAAAAAAAAGCTCTGTCTAACTTTAGTGTTATATTCCTCTCATAGGTTTTCAGAATCAATCTAGAATTACTCAAAGAGCATTACTATTTTTAAAGCCCAATCAGGAGGACTACCTTGAGATCAAAAGATTGTAAACCCTCTTAGCCAAGAATGTTTAACGAAAAACCCAGAGGGTTGGAGAGTTGATGAGGGAAGGGGCCCTGAGAGATGTGTAGAGGCAACTCAGGGACTAGAGCTGGTTCTGAACTGTGATGGCTGATGGCAAGAAATTATGTCCTCCTCTTTAGGGTGTTTCTATCTTCCTCTAGACAAATTAGACAAATCACTTGAGAACCTACTGCAAGCCAGGTTCTTGTAGATTAGTAACAATCCAGTATCCAAAAGTATGAGATTTATGAGAGTGTTCTATTAAGAGACACAAGCAAGTGGAAGAAGAATGTATATGAAATGGCCATGCTCATGCTTTTAAAAACATGCACATGCTCATATAGGTAGTTTTATACCTAGAAAAATAGGTATGTCTAAATACAGACACACATCCCCCAGAAAATGTCTGGAAAGTTATATGCTAAAAACAGTGGTGGATTGGTGGCTTATGAGGGAGTTTTTTCGCTTGTACTCTTTTGATGTTTTGTTTTACTTGGGCATCACTTTTCTAATTATTTTTTTCTTTTGGTACCAGGTATTGAAGCCAGGGGTTCTTTGCCACCAAGCCACATCCCCAGCCCTTTTTATTTTTTGAGATATTGAGACAGGTCTCACTAACTTGCGTTAGGGCCTTGCTAAACTGCTGAGGCTGGCCTTGAGCTTGTGATCCTCCTGCCTCAGCCTCCTGAGTTGCTGGGATCACAGGAGTGTGCCAACCCATCTGGTTCACTTTTAAATTCTTTTAAAAATCCATTAAGGAGGAAAACGTGAATAAAGTACTCATTAAATTTTTTATCTTTAATTAAGCCAAGTCTTAATTACACAGAATAATATGCTACAACTATTTACAATTCCTAAAACTATAAACACTTGAGGATTTGGAAACTAAAAATTGAGTATAAAATTAATTTGATTAGGGCTGTAGCTCAGTGGTAGAGTGCTTGCCTAGCACTGGGTTCAATCCTTAGCACTGCATAAAGATAAATAAATAGAATAAAGGTATTGTGTCCATCTACAACTAAAAATATTTTTTAAAAAACTGATGAGATTGTCTCCATATTTTTTTTTAATATTTATTTTTTAGGTATAGATGGACACAACACAATGCCTTTATTTTTATGTGGTGCTGAGGATCGCTTCCGGGTCCCGCCCGCGCTAGGCAAGCGGTCTACCGCTGAACCCCAGGCCCACCCCCCTCCTGTCTCCATTCTTAACACTGACTTCACTTAAGAAATGTAGGTTTGGCCAGGAGCAGTGGTACATGCCTGTAATCCCAGCAATTCAGGAGGCTGAAGCAGGAGGATTACAAATTCAAAGTCTGCCTTAGCAACTTAGTGAGACCCTAAGCAACTTAGTGAGAAGACCCTGTCTCAAAATAAAAAGGGCTTGGGATGTGGCTCAGCGGTTAAGCGTCAATCCTTGGTAGAAAGAAACAGAGAGAAGGAAAAGAAATTTGGGGAGAAGGAAGGAAAGAAAGAAAGAAAGATCTGTTGATCCATATTTATTACTGTTTAAGTGTGGGTGGACCCACAAATAAGATATTGTTCTTTGAATGCCTTTAGCTGGTGTTATTTACCAGTAATGCTTGGAGAAAGAATCCTAAATTACCATTCAGAATGCCCACTATTTCTTTTGTTTGGAAAAGTGTTTGTTTTTTGATATATGGTAGAATGTACTAAGACAGTTATTAATTAATTTAGAAAATTTTACATTATATCCTCTTAAACAACATCTGGCAATTCACTGTTTTGTTTGGTTGGGGGTTTGGCTTGACTTTCCAAGTAGATACTTTAATATCTACTTACATATTAAGAGTTCCTAAGGGGAAAGATTTTTCTAAAGAAAAATCAACCTTTCATCTTTCACAATCATAAATGAATAGTGACAGAGAACTTTGTTCTAAAGTCATACATCTCTTCTTGTAGCTTGGCCTGCCCTTCCCCTGCTTGTGCCGTGTGCCCTGTAACACTATGTTTGGATCCCAGCATCAGATGGTAAGTTCTGGTTTTGGTTTATTAAATAATATGGAGTTAAGTTTTGTCTTTCTTTCACCTGAAGTTGTTTGCTGACCCGCAGATAATTATTAGCTTATTTGTTTATTGTTTTGGTATTTCTATAATTCGTGCTTCTGTTTATATGTGCATGAAGTTTGGCCAGTATATAGGTCAGGAGCATCTAGCTCTTAAGGAATCTTACAATCATTAATCACTATATCACCTGTTGCTGCTGCCCATTTTCCCCCCTATTTTGGGGGGATATTGGGCATTAAACCCAGGGCCTGTGCGTGCTAAGCACGAACTCTACTCAGCCCTATCATTTTAAATTGAAATACAACGACCAAAATAAGCACCAGAAATTCCTTCTGATACTCATTCTTTTAACGAATTACCACTGTTGCCTGGATTTATGAATAGGCAGATTTTGAAAATGAGGTTCTTTATTGTAATCTTGGGGTTGATTTCTGCTTATTTTTAGACATGCAAATGATAAACCTCTCTATACTGAAGCCAGAGGAAAAACGACAGATTATAGGGTTCTGCATTCCTTTTTTTAAGATAGTTTCATTTTTTAAATTTTATACTAATTTTAGTATTAGTATAGGTATTTTGTTGATTCTTTGGGGAGGGTTGAGAGAACATTTTCCTGAAGTGTTTAAAACTAGAAAAATATTCTGCATATGTACAGTTTTTACCTTTTATCTCATTTAGCTGATTTTTCTATTAGCCTTCAAGAAAAATTTTGGTTTTCATATCCGATTAAGGAAAATAGAAATGTCAAGAGTAAATAGATTTGAGTGATTAACTTTTGAGAGTCATCTGCTGCTTTTGGAAGTCGTAATTTTTCACTATATAGTTTTTATGCTCATTGCATCCTGTTTCATGGTTTGTTATTTGGTCCCAGGATGTTGCCTTCCTGGAAAAAATGATTAAAGACGACATAGAACGAGGAAGACTGCCCCTGCTGCTTGTTGCAAATGCTGGTAGGTATCATAAACCTGCATCTTCAATTATGAATATGCAAGAGGGACCTTAAATGCTTTCCTGAAAAGTCTTAAGAAATGTTTAATATACATTATACTACATAATTGTAATGTAATACGTTAATGATACATTACATAATATAGATCCATTACATAATACAATCTGTATCCACATGACAGTGAGAACTATAATATTAATTTTAGCTCTTAGATTTTCAGTTGTTGGGGTTGTGGTTCAGTGGCAGAGGGCATGTGTGAGGCACTGGGTTCGAGCCTCAGCACCACATAAAAATAAATAAAAAATGGTATTGTGTCCATTAACAACTTAAAAAAAAAATTTTTTTTAAATTTTCAGTTGTCGGTCTGTTTTGGGAATGTGTGCGTTTCCCACGCATGTGCATGCCCATGCTTTTTTCATTTAGGTTGTCAACACTTCTTCATTTCCTTCATGTGCTTCCTTTCTCTAAATTAAGTTTTTAAACATCACTCTTGAATATCCATCTCAGAGGGTAACAGGTCAACTACCATTTTCTGCTTCACTTATTGTATTGAATTCAACATTGTGCCTCAAGTCCTAGATAGTGAAGTAAGGCAAGAAAAATATTTTAAAAAATATGGATTAGAAGGGAAGAAGTAAAGCGGTCTTTATTTGTAGATGGCATGATTATATTGATAGAAAGTCCAAAGGAAACTAAATTAAAGCTACTGGAACTAATTAGTGAACCTAGCAAAGTTTTTTAATTTCTGCCTCCTAGCAGTGCACAACTAGAAAGTGAAATTTAAAAAGTCATTTGTAATAGCATCAGAAAACATGAAAACTTTATGGATAAATTTAACTAAGTGTATACAGAGCACCAAGAAATACAGAATATTGCTGAAAGAAATTCAAGAGTCCTAAATAAGTGAATTGATATGCCATGCACATAGATTGGAAGACTCAATATTGTTAAGTCCCTTCTTTCCAAACTAATCTGTAGATTCAGTTCAATTCCTATCAAAATCTTGGCTTCTTATTAGGTGCAGTGGCACCTAATTATAATCCCAGCAACCGGGGAGGCTGGTATAGGGATCACAAGTTCAAGGCCAGCCTCAGCAACTAAGCAAGACCCTGCTTCAAAATAAAAATTTTAAAAAAGGACTGGGGATATAGTTTAGTGGTAAAGCATTCCTGCATTCAATCTCCAGTACTAAAAAATAATAATAAAATCTCTCCTTCTCTTTTCAGTTTCTTAGTTAGGTATACATTAGCTGATTCTAAAAGTGTATATGGAAATTTAAAGGACCTGAGAATAGCCAAAATAATTTTGAAAAAGAACACAATTTGAAGATTTACCCTGTCTGACTTCAAGACTTCCTATAAAGCTACAGATAAGGGCTGGGAGTGAAGCTCAGTGGTAGGGGACACACTGAGCATGTCTGAGGTCCTTGGTTCAATTCCCATCTCTCTCTCTCTCTCTCTCTCTCTCTCTCTCTCTCTCTCTCTCTCTGTTTCACACACACACACAGAGCTACAAATAAGAGATTAAGAATGTGAGATTAATTGAAGAGAATGGAGAGTTCAGAAATACACTCATGGGGGATTCCACCTCTTGGGTCCCCTTCTTCCTCCGGGAGAAGTCTTTTCTGCTGTCCTTTAATAAACTTCTAATTTCTACTCTGAAAAAAAAAAAAAAAAATACACTCATGGTCACTTCATTTTTAACAAAGACCCAAGATAATTCAAAGGAGAAAGGTGTTTTCTACCAGTGGTCTTGGAAAAATTGGATTTCCATGTGGAAAAAACTGAACCTCAAACCTTCACCTCACTTTGTATATAAAAATTAATTATAAATGGTTCATAGGTCTAAATATAAGGGCTGGGGATGTGGCTCAAGCGGTAGCGCGCTCGCCTGGCATGCGTGCGGCATGGGTTCGATCCTCAGCACCACATACGAACAAAGATGTTGTGTCCGCCAAAAACTAAAAAATAAATATTAAAAAATAAAACAAATAAATAAAAATGACATAAATATAAAAGATAAGCTAACTAAAAAAAACTTCTAGAAGAAAATACAGGAAGGGTCTTGTGACCTTGGATTAGGCAAAGATTTCTTAGAACTGGGCATGATGCTTCATGCCTTTAATTCCAGCCACACAGGGAACTGAGGAAGGAGGATCACAAATTTAGGGGTATCCTTGGGAATGTCTCAAAAAAGAAAAAAAATTCATTAAGGCATAAAAAATAAGAACCATGAATTATACTTTATTGAAAATTAAGAGCTTGGCTAGGGTGTAACTCGGTAGCAGAGTGCATGCTTAGCATCTACCAGGTCTTTTGTTCAATCCCAGCACTAAAAAGAAGGCAAGAAAATTAAAAGCTTTTACTCTTCAAAAGATCCTACTAAGAAAATGAAAGCAAATTATAGATGGAGAAATATTTATAAAATGTTTTTCAGAGAAATATATCTTGTATCCAAAATATGTAAAGAACTCCTGCAACTCAACAGTAAGAAGCCAGTACAGTTTTTACAACCAACAAAAGAGGATTGAGGATATAGCTCAGTGGTAGAGTTCCTGGCATGCACTGGTCCCTGGGTTCTATCCCCTGCACTGCGGAGAGGGGAGCAGGGAGGAAATCACCTAAGATGAAAAGATTTGAATAGACACTTACCAAAGAAAATACTTGCACTTGAAAAGATGGTTAACATTATTACACTAGAAAAGTGCAATTTTTAAATCACAGGGCTGAGGGTGTAGCTGTGTGGTTTTTATGCTTGCCTAGGATGTGTGAGGCCCTGGGTTCTATCCTTAGCACCACAAAAAATACCCCAAGATGAGATATTACTATTTCTGATAGAGTGGAGGGAATTTAAAAATACAGTGGCAAATGCTTGTGAGCAGAGTAACTAGAGCTCTCATATGTTGTTGGTAGGGGTTCAAAATGTTGTAGCCATCTGGAAAAGAGTAGGACGGTGCCTCAAGAGCAAAACATAATATTACCATGTAAACCATCAGTCTCACTTCCATGTACTTTCAGAGAAATAAAGAAATACCTCCACATAGACTTGTATGCAGATATTCATAAACAAAACAACCTAGATATCCTAACAAAGCAGAACAACTTCAAAAGTATGCTAAGTATAAAAAGCCAGACACAAAAAGGTACACAGTGTGTGGTTCCACTGATATGAAACTCTAGAAAAGACAAAATTATAGTGACAGAATCAGATCAGGGTTGTCTGGGGTCAGTGAGGAGTTGGGGAGAAGAGCAAGTGAAGTGGGAAACGGAGTTTCAGAGGTGATGGAAATGTTCTGTATCTTGATCACGATGGTTATACACTATAGATACATTGGCCAAAATTCATTGAACGTTGGGCTGGAGTCGTCACTCAGTGCTAGAGTGCTTGCCTGGCATGTGGGAGGCCCTGTTTTCAATCCTCAGCACCACATATAAATAAATAAAAGATCCATTGACAACTAAAAAATATAAAACCTTGAAAAAAAACACTCATTGAACATGTCAGACATGTGGCACAAGCCTATGCCAGTGACTCAGGGAGCTAAGGCAGGAGGCTCACAAGTTTGAGATCAGTCTCAGCAACTTAGGCTCTATCTCAAAACAAAAAATAAAAAAAGGGCTGGGGATGTAGCTGGGTGGTAGGGTGACCCGGGTCAATCCCCAAGCAACTTAGCCAAAAACAAGAAGAATAAAACATAAATGATTGGGTTTTATTGCCTGTGAATTATGCTTCAGTAATTATTTTTTAAAAAAGAAAATACTTAACTATTATTGCGGAAGGAAACCACCACTTCCTGTCTGACTTATTGTATAAAGACAAACACAGATCTGCCCATATTCAATCACTTGATAGACTGAAGGGACTGCCACTGGCACCTGAGTGACTTTCCACTGAGACCTTATTGTAGTCACCAGAAGACACATCCCAGGGGTTAGTCAGTAGACAACTACCATAAAAAGTGAAAAGGAGTCTGAATGTGGTCCAGTCACTAACACTGCACTGTGATGGAAGAGTCATGTGTTGGTGTGTGACCTTGGTTCAACCAAATTAAGTGTGTCAGTTGAGATATTTTTAAAATTTTGAGATTTGTATGAGAAAAAGAAAAAGATTTTACCCCTTTTCCTGGCATAGACTTTGAGGGGGAAGCCATTTCTTTAGTTGGATTTGTTTGGCATTGGTAGGGGCATGAAATCTTACTAGTTGGAACTCTACTAACTGGAAATTTGGGACAGCTGGGAAAATACATGGCTCTATGTCTTATTTAAAGTCCATCTGAAAAAGAACCTGTCCAACAAAATCTGTAGGGCAATCATATCACCAAGGGAGTGGCTCAAAGTGTTTAATGTTTAAATAGGCGTCAAATTGTATGTTCTATATTAACAAAGAACCTGGGTGGGGAAAAAAGCCCAAGTTCGTGTGTGTGTGTGTGTGTATTTCTGTTTCTAAAGGATACACCTGAAATGGGAATAGGAAAGAGAATGAATCAGACATTACTCTCCTATGTGCACATATGAATATAATGACCAATGTAATTCTACATCATGTACAACCAGAAGAATGGGAAGTTGTACTCTCTATATATAATGTATAACATGTCAAAATACATTCTACTGTCATGCATAACTAATGAGAACAAATAATAAATATAGCTGTTAAAAAAAAAAAAAAAAAAAAGGATACACCTGAGTCAAAATAACCCAGAACATGACAATAGGATGACAAGGAATATTTTAGGCAAATGCTGACAAAAGTACTATAGAGCATTAGTGTGGGGTAAAATAGACTTCAGATGCCTGAAAGACATGATAATTTACTAAAAGATCAGTCCTGAATGCTTATGGATAGAAATTTGAAATATATAAAGAAAAAAACTTACACATTACAGTCGAGCCATTGACAAACCCATAGCTGTCTTCATGGGAGACTTATTTCTCATAAATCATTAGGTCTAGTGGATAGAAAATCAATAATATAATTAGATGCATATAATGGAGAGTACACATAAGCTTACAAATCAACTTGTAGAAGTTGATTTTAAATCAGTCTACAAAGAAAATCTTAATAAAATAGTGATATAATAAGTTTCTTCCCTCTTAAGGAGATACTGTATGTAAAAACTCCTAGCTTTGAACACTCAGGAGATATTTGTTCTTTCTAATATCCCTGTTTATTTCTTTTATTCTAGGAACTGCAGCAGTAGGACACACAGACAAGATTGGACGTTTGAAAGAGTTCTGTGAGCAGTATGGTATATGGCTTCACGTGGAGGGGTAGGTGGATAGGAGGTTGTATGGCTCCTTGTTGGGCCTGTACATAGTCTTCATGAACACAGACCTCCAGGGCATCCCTAACACCACAAACAAGAAGAAGAAGAAGCATGGACATCCAGGCCTCTCTGTAGTGACATCATTAAGGGTTCTTTTGGTTACAGATAACAAAATAACCCAAATTGACTAAAGCAAAAGAGATTTAATTTAAAAGACCAGTACTAGGATTGACTTCAGATATACTGTAACCAGAATTCAGTGTCTTCCTCCCACCTGTGTTTCCCCAGTCACAGTCCCTTGGCTCGGTGTCCTGTGTGTGGGCTGAGTGAAGGGACTTTCCTACGATAGTGCATGATAACTGCACAGACTGCAGCCTTCCTTCCAGCAGGGCAGAGACCTCATGAAGTGGAGTGCTCGCACAGTCTAGGCTACATGCCCACTTCAGGAGCAGGCGATGTCTCCACCTAAAGCTCATGTTCTGGTAGAGGAAATTGGGGTGTGTCTCAGAAGGCCATTGGAGTGCCTTTAAGGGAAAAGTGGGAAGCAGATGCAGGACAACCAGAGTGGTGATCGTGCCCACCACATCATCCATGGTAGGTTTCTTTTTCATCTCCAAAAGAACAATGTCTGAGAAAGAGTAGCTGTGAAAGATGCAGAATGGTTACGCCTGACTCAGTAAACAGGGATATGCCCTGAGGCATTTTCAAGGTTTTCTTGGAATTTATATCATCTACCTGTTCCTTTGCTGTCATATAAGCTAACGGCAACTGAAAGACATTTACATGTCACCCTGCAAAAAATCCTTCACTTTTTTGGAAAGTGCATATTTAATGAATCAGTAACATTACATGATTAGTTCTTAGATTGGTGTTTTTTCTTCCAGTGTGAATCTGGCAACATTGGCTCTAGGTTATGTCTCCTCGTCAGTGCTGGTATGTTCTTGATTTACTAAATATTAATGTTTTTAAGAAGGAACTTAAAATCTTTAAATTCTTGGTGGCTTTTTTTTTTTCCAAAGTGTTTTTAAATGGAAGAGGGAGTTGGGTTTAGTGTGTTCTGATAATCTAATGAAAATTCCTCCTCTTCTTGGTAGGCTACAACCAAATGTGATAGCATGACACTGACTCCTGGACCGTGGCTGGGTTTGCCAGCTGTTCCTGCAGTGACTCTCTACAAGCATGATGATCCTGCCTTGGTGAGCTTGTCCTCTCTGGAGTGGGGAGTGGCTGATACTCATTATTGGCTTTAGGGACAATTTTGGAGGCTAAAAATCCAGATAAATGGCTCTCTCTGGTCTGCTTGTTTTTTTGTTGGTGGTGGTGGTGATGGTGGTTGTTTCTTTTTAATACTGGGGATTGATTCCAGGGGCACGCTACCGCTGAGATACATTCCCAATCCGGCTAGCCTCAGACTTGTGCTCCTCCTGCCCAGCCTCCTAAATCGCTGGGATTATAGGCATGCTCCATAGTGCCTGACTAGGGACAAAATATAGAATAAAAGAGTGAAAGTTTTCTTGATTTTACTTTTTTTTTTCACACAGGTGATCCATATCATACAGATTTTTCTATTATGCACCTCATACTTCCCTATGTATAGGAAGAATTTTTTTATGACATTTTATGACTGCATAATAATCAGCCACTCAAGTATCAGTTTTTTTTATCATGATCATATCTTGTGAACTTGTTGGATGTTTTCAGGTTTTTGTTACTGAAATAATGAGACAATGAACATCTTTCTGTATTTTAAATTGTTCCTTAGAATAGGTTCCCAGAAGTAGAATTACTGAGTTGTTAAGTATTTTAAGGCCTCTGATCCACATTGTCTAGTAGGATGGAACATGATATTTTTTTAAAAATCAGAAGTTGTTTCTGATAGTAGGTTAATGGCAGGCATATACAAACTACATGTTAAGTGATTATTGCTAAAATAGTTGATGTCTTGCTCATTTGATAATGACCGGGTATTCAACGATGCTCAGAGCACCCTTGCAAGTGGCTGCCTCTTGAATGGCCGAGAGCTCTGGCTCAGGCATATGACCCATCTGGATTCTCTTCCTGGCTTTGCCACCACTCACCTCTGAACCTATGGATAAAGCCAGGACTGTGAACTAAACTACCTGGAATGAATTCCTTGTGGAGTTGTGGGGAGGTCAAATGGTTAAAGAAAACAAAGCATGTAGTAGCATCTGTCACATAGTAAGTGTGTGTAAATGGTAACTGTATAATTCTGAGGTTCCAGTGTCTTGGATTAATGCACCCATATTGGCTTTTTCAGACATTAGTTGCTGGTCTTACATCAAATAAGCCAGCAGACAAACTTCGTGCCCTGCCTCTGTGGTTATCTTTACAATACTTGGGACTTGATGGGATTGTGGAGAGGATAAAACATGCCTGTCAACTGGTGAGTAGAAACCTGAAGTTTAAATGAATCACAAAATCTCCTTGACAAAAGCAGAGACAGAAAAATTATGCATTTGTGTACCTGCCATCCAGGACCTCATCATCTGAATTTACCATCTCATAAACTATCAGACTTCCTGCCCTGTATGTATATGTTTCTTGTTGGAAGATCTGGGAGCAGCTGCTGGCATTGACTCAGAATTTTGGGCTGGATAAAATCAGATTAAAAGAAGATAGGCCTGCTGGCACACACCTGTAACCCCAGCCACTTAGTGGATTGAGGCAGGAAGATCACTAGTTAAAGGCAAGTGTGGACAACTTTTCAGAGACCCTGTCTCAAAAGAAAGGGCTGGATGTGTAGCTTAGTGGTAGAGCACCCCTGGGTTTAATTCCCAGTATGAGGGGGAAAAAAAAGATTAAAAAGAAAACCACTGTCATCTTAGAATGAGAAAAGAAGTCACATAATAACTTCCAGGGAGAGAGAGGATGCAGAAGAACAAACACTCCCTTTGGTTGATCCTTCAGGGTGACAGAAGGTGAAGGTTAAAGGTAGAATATGGATGACATGCCTATTTTTAACACCCTGGCATTGGTTCCCAAATTGCAGGGTTCTGGGGTCAGTTCTAATTCTCCTTGCATTTGAAGTGTTCTAATTTTGAAAAGTATATAATTAATGCTGTAGTTAAGTATCCAATCCATTTGGTTGCTATACCAAAATATCTTAAGCTAGGTAACTTAACACCATAAATTTATTTCTTACAGTTCTAGAGGCAGAGAAGTCTCTGATACCAAGAGATTGAGTGTCTGATGAGGGCCTCTTCATTATATATGGTGCCTCTGTCTGTCTTCACATGGCAAAAGGGGAGAACAGACTCCAGTCCCTTTTATATATACCTTCACTAATTCCATTCATGAGATTCCAGAAGACCCTACCTTTTAATACCATTATATTGGGGTTTTAGTTCAATATAGGAATTGTGGGTGATACAAACATTCAGGCTATAACTTTTAGAAAACAAACAAGTAGCATTTGTACGGTATGAAAATTGAACTCTACTCAAATTCAGAAGCATGGTGTCACCTTCAACACCTCCATTTTCTCTCCTGTGAGATAGGGATATAATTTTACCAAAGATTATTATATGAGGACCTAATGAATTAATGTATGAAAGTGCCTGATCACACAGTAAGTTATAAATATATGTTTAAATCATTGTTTTAAATATTTTCTTGGATTGGCAATAGAGCTCATTGGTAGAACACATATATATATAGCTTGCACAAAGGTTTGCTTCACAGCACTTAAAGATATATGTACTTGTGTGTGTGTATTACATATGTAATATTGAGCATCCTTGCAAGCAGCTGCCTCTTGAATATTATATGTAATGTTGTGTGTGTGTGTATGCATGCACGTATGTGTGTATTCATTCTTAGGGAATCGGTACTTCCTCGAGTGTTATTTTTATATTTTAAGAAAAACTAACATTTTCTTATTTCTCTGACAGTGGCCCTTTGATTCTATAGGATAGTTCCCTAAAAAATAATTTTAAGATTTATGTTTATAAAAGCAACATATTTTTAAAATAGTATTCTTGTGCTATTAGCTCATGTCTCGGTTTGGTTCTTATGAAAAAGGAGCCTTTATTGCCCTAGTAACTTAGTCAATTTAGGGAAGGCTTGGGCTCTCGGGAGAGTTTTTCAATTCCCTTTGGCCTGTGGGGTGCAGGAAAATAATGATGACACTAACTACCTAACCCTTGAGATCACTACAGCTCTGGCATCTTCCTGAAAGCAAAACCTGTGGCTGATCTCAGATACTCATGAGGATTTCACTGATCCCCTGCTGCTGACTCACTGTTCCAAGTCCACACATTAAACTGCATGGACTTCAGCAGTATGGTCTTCTGTGTCATTTCATGCTTTACAGTCCATTTTTCTCATACTTTCCCTGGGGGCAGAAAGCAATCTTCTCCCCCGCCTCCTTAACAGCAGCAGCAGCATCTTCATGGGTAGCAGTTACAGAGTGTTTACTCAGTGCCAAGCACTGATGAAGCACTTCACATGCATCCACTCATTTGACCCCCCAAAACTACTCTAGGGTGTAAGTTCCATTGATAACAGCATATTAAAAATAAGGTATTAGGCTGAGCATAGTGGTATGTGCCTGTAACCCCATGAGACTGAGGCAGGAGGATGGCATGTTTGAGCCCCATCTGGGCAACTTAGCAAGACCCTGTCTCAAAAAATAAAAGAAAGGGCTGGGGTTATAGCTCAGTGGTAGAGTGCCCCTGGATTCAATTCCCAGAGCCCCCCCCCCCCCAAATTAGGTTTCATGAGGGGCTGTCCAGAGTCAATGCTCAATGAATACCTGTTGAACTAAGGCATCCATACTGCTGTTATCCCAGCCTGGTGACAAGGGAACTGGAGTTGAGACATTCTGCAGTGGTGATGATGGCGGTCATCATTTCCATAGTGCACGCTGTGTTCTAGACATTGTTCCTGAGCACATAATGCATATTGGTGCATATTTGATTTTCACAATCCAGTAAGATGCCATCTTAAAGTTGAGGGAACTGGAGCACAGAGGCTTAAATAATGTATCCAAGGTCATAGCTAGTAAGCACCAGGCTGGGTGACTTATCCTGGTCCTCAGGTGGCAAGTGATAGAGCCATGCCCCAACTAGTACACAAGCATGATGTGTTCCCTTGGTTGTCCTTGTCTCCTCCACCAACAGTCAGTGCCATGCCTTGCTCATGTTTGTACTGAAGTGGCTTTTGCTTTGTTTTGTCTTTTCCCCTGGAACTGGGAATCCAACTCAGGGCCTTGTGCACGCTACGCAAACACCCTGCCATTGAGCTACACCCTGAGCCCTTATTTTTTATTTTGAGACAGGGTCTGTTGAGTTCTCCAAGCTGCCTCAAACTTGTGATTTTCCTGCATCAGCCTCCCAAGTAGCTGGGATTATAGGTGTGCACCACCACATACAGCTAAACTTTATAGTTTTTTAAAATAAATTACTTACATTGCTAATAGGACAGATTCACATGTCTCATTTGAAAGAGCTTTTTTGAAATCCGGGCATGTAAATTTTAACTGAAAGATTGAAGAATATTTGCAGATTTTGAATTGCAAAAATTGGCAGTCAGAATTTAGAAATCACCAAATTACAGATTCCTTTGTTTGCCTGAGATCCTTATTAGCAGACCCTCAATGACCCTCATGAAAATTTGCTAATATGTTGTATCAATCTAATGAAATTACACAAATTGTTGTTTGTCATTTGCAGAGCCAACGGTTGCAGGAAAGTTTGAAGAAAGTGAACCACATCAAAATCTTGGTATAGTATATAATTGCCTCTGTTTTTGAAATAAGTAACTTTTTTTTTTTTTAACTTCAGCAATAGAATGATTTTCTACAGATGTAATATATATCAGTTGAGTTATAACAGCTCCAAGTAAATAAAACCAGAATCTTTGGAGAGATACATGTGTGAGTTAATAACCTCATTACACAGATAGCTCAAGAGGAGAAATGTATACCATGCAATTTTTAAATTCCTATAGTGCTTTCATATCATCCATTTATCCTGTTATGATTTAGAATTGCACAAAGGTCTTACAAGCACCAACGTCTTCACCTATCCAAGAACACTAGAACACCCATCTTCTGAAATGAGAAAGCCTTCTGTGTCTCAGAATGCTTTGGGCTACTTTTTCTGAAGTCTTCTGACACCAGAGTTTTCATTTGCATGAAGGAGAATGAGGAGAAAAGCAAATGGACCTGCTCTTCTCCTCGTGTCTTCCTACAATGAATCTCTCAGAGATTGCTCCCTCTATCCTGAGACAAGGAAATGAGAAATTTTGCAGTCCTAAAAACCAAGAATGTATCAGTTCAGGTGGGAATGTTTTCATGTTTTATTTTATATTTCAGAATTTCATTATATTTTAGATATTTATTAAAAGACTGTTTCTTTGATAATTCTTCAGAGTACAGTTCAATTTAAAACTCCTAAGTTGCTGGGATTATATATTTGAATTTATCTGGGGCTCAACTTGGTATAGTGCATTTATTCTTTAGAGCAAGGCTGGGTGGGGAGACTCTCTGCGTGGATCCACTTGACCTGAATTCTAGATGGGGGAACCTTACTTCAAATATCACACTGGAGAAGGAACAGGGATGATTCCAAGTCAGGAGACTTTTAAGTTCTGTTCTCAGTAGTGCCATTGGGTAGCCCTATGACACTGAGTCATTTTCTTAATCTTCTGAGCTTGTGATCTCAGCTGTTAAATCAAAGTATGTTAGATTCTACTGACTGCAAAGAGAAAGACCCAAAGTATGGATCAGACTGAGAAAGCTGTTGGGAATCAAGGCAATGCAGAGCCTGGATTCTTTTCTGGTCCTGCTTTACAAACCCACTCCAGTATTTCCTCAAGTCCTCTGAGTAAGAGGAGTTTAATGGTATTAATTAATCACCAGTTTCTTGGTTTGGTTTTGGGGGTTTTGTGTTGTTTGTTTGCGGGGTGAGGGGGGATTGGAGATTAAACTCAGGGCCTTGCACATGCTAGGCAAGCACTCTGCCACTGAGCTACATCCCCAGCACTGCCCCCTTTAAAAATTTTTGAGATAGGGTCTCTCTAAGTTGCCCAGTCTGGCCTAGAATTTGTCATCCTCTTGCATCAGCCACCTAAGTAGCTGGGATTACAGTTGTGCACCCCTGCACCTAACCAATGACCAGTTCTTTTGGAGCATCTTTATAAGGCCACACACAGCCCAGACATAACCCTGTTCCATCCCTTCTTCCAGCGGCTGTTTTTTTCATAGAGGATACAATAATTGGCAAACATCACAAAGCACTGTGGTCCTGTCAGTCGTCCTCATTATCACCATCGCAGTTGCTCCTTGGGATATGCTTCCTGAGCACCGTGTGTGGTCCTGAGTACCTGCCTGCACCACCTAGTTTACCATTGCAGCGGCCTCCCTCTGCCTAGAAACACCCATTGCTCCCAGTTCTTCTCGTGACTGCTTTCTTAGCTTTCATATCTTACTTCAAATATCAACTTTTCAGAAAGGCTTTTCCTGACCACCCTAAGATAACCTCCCACTGCCATCTATCATTCTATCCCTAGGTTTTTTTCCTTCTAGGGTGTACTTATTACTCTCTGAAATCATGTATCTGTTCATTGACTTTTTTCCTGCAGAAGCTCTTGAACACTTTATGCAAACTCACTACTATCCCTCATGTGTGCCTTAAAACCCACAGCCCTGGCCGTGAGAGCCAGGCCCCGGCCATCCATGCTTCTCCTTCCCTGCAGCTCAGCTTACAGTCTTCTTTCTGAATTAACCTTTGTTGGGAGCCCAGCAGTAGTTTAAACTTTTTATCATTGTAGTTATATTTAATCCAGTATCTCAGATATTTAGAATTGATAACTTCAGCGTTAGCCCAGTCTGCCATGTTGCTAGAACTAGAAGTTTATGTATATAGCCTTGTGCCGTCTTCCTTAGGCTTATCAACACTTGAGTCTGGAGTTCAAGGAAAGCAGTCGGTCGTAATATACATAGAAGTCATAGCACTCAAATTATTCTTCCTTGGGGCTGGGGATGTGGCTCAAGCGGTAGCGAGGTCGCCAGGCATGCGTGCGGCCCGGGTTCAATCCTCAGCACCACACACAAAAAAACAAAGATGTTGTGCCCGCCGAAAAACTAAAAAATAAATGTTAAAAAATTCTCTCTCTCTCTCTCTCAAAAAAAAAAAAAAAAATTATATTCTTCCTTAACCGAAGATTGGGAACAGATGAATTACTGCCTTTTTTGTTCCTACTTGCTTATTGGGCTTACCACACTGATATATTTAAATATTGAGCCCCCGTTTCTTTAAAAGTATTAAAAATTTTATTTATGTAAAAGTTAAAGGAGGTAACAGAATCTGAGAGCATATTAGCATAGGAACTAGCTCATTAAATAATTGGCAGATTTGAATATAAATCTTAATCAGAATTATATTCACAAGGCCTTATGAAAAGTTTTGGGGTCAGCTACTTCCTGTCTCTTCCGAGTTAGCATTTCCTGTTGTGGCCCTACGGGTGAGTCATCATACTCTGCCTTGGAGCATGAGTTTCATGACTAGAGTTATAGTGCTGCTATTGTTGAATGCTCAGAGAACTTCTCCCCCAGAGATGCACCGCCCCCCCACCTTCAGTCACCCACAGAGGCTGCCAAGGACATTGCTGCTCACTGTACCCTGACCCCATGGTGAAGCTGATGGCTGACCGCTTGTTTGTTCAGTGGAGAGCAGGAACTTCTGCCATATTTTCATAATCCAGTGAATGTTTTCATCTATTATGAAATCCATTAATGTGGTCAATTGATGCCTGTTCTGTATAAGTAGTGATTCTGAGTACTAAATATAAGTAAGTATATTTAGAAAATACATATACAGTTCTAGATTGTGGGTGTCTATATTGCCTGCAGGTCTCGCATTCTGCTCTGGAAATTTTACAAGGTGCAGAGAAAGTACTTGTTCTCCCTGCCACTGAGGGTATATAAAGTTTTAATAAATCCTGAATGATTTCTGGAATTCTTGAAAGCATTTGTAGGATGATTCTAGCTCTACTTTTCCCTTACTTTTTGGATCTTTAATGGTAGAACTATGTTTTTCTATTAATATTCAGATTTCTTCCTGATTTAATGTCAGTGTACATTGTTAGAGGCTAATCCTAGAATCCACAGAGTACTGTCAGGCTGGTTCATAGGTACACCTAAAAATTTTATCAAATCTTTGCTTTTGGTTACAAAATGGAGATCTCTAGCCTATTTTCCAAACTCAGTGTTTCATTCTGTGGGTTTTTGGAATTTGCCATCACTTGGTAATCCCAGACTTCTGTTTTTGCAGGTAGAAGATGAGCTCAGTTCTCCAGTAGTGGTATTCAGATTTTTCCAGGAATTACCAGACTCAGGTAGGTCATTTTTAATAGAGGGTTATTTTCATATATGTATTTAAGGGCTTTAAATTTGATAATATTTCAAGTTAAATAATCAAAAATATTTTTGAGCTGGGGATATAGTTCCGTGATAGAGCACTTGCTTAGTACTGGTCTAATCCTCAGTACCACTAAAAAACTAATAAAATTTTTTAAAAAATTATAGTTATGATTAAACCAGTGGTTACTAAATGCCAGTTTCTGGACCAGTCCTAGATTGGCTAAGAAGAGTCACTTGAAAATAAAGATTCTTGGGTCCTATATCCTAGATATTTTGATTTGGTAGGTTAGACCTAGGAATCTTTATTTTTAAATAAGTCCCAGCTGGGCATGGTAACACGTGTCTACAATCCTAGTGGCTCAGGAGGCTGAGTCAGGAGGATAACAAGTTCAAAGCCAGCCTCAGCAACTTAGCAAGGCCCTAAGCAACTCAGCAGTAGCCTGTCTCTAAATAAAATATTTAAAAGGGCTGGGAATGTGGCTCCATTGTTAAGCGCCCTTGGGTTCAATCCCCAGAACCAAAAAAAAGAAATCCCAACTGCCACCAACCTAGTCCAGGGCATCACTGTTTTTTACCTCGGTGGCCACAGTCCCCATCTAGCTGATCTCTGACTTCCTCCTTTCTACATAGCCCCTTCCAGACCATGATCCACGGGGCAGTGAGTGAGCGTTGTAAGTGGAAATCACAGCGTATGTGCCCTCCAGAGCCATCAGTATGTTTCAGCTGAATGAAGCCCAGGCTCTGTCCCATGCCATGTGAGGCTGTCATGTTCTTCCCCGACTTCCTCTGACACCTCTTGTCATTGTGCCTCAGACAGACTGGTCTTCTCCACATTCCTACAATGCTCTTTGCTAGCATGTGGCCATGGCACTTGCTCTTCCCTCTACTTCAAACACATTTCCTCTTGCTCTTCTAGGGACTGGTTCCTTACCATTTAGGTCTCCACTAGCTGCCCACCTCCTCCGTCTGTCCTGTCTGAAATGATTCCATCGTATTAGAGTCCCTGCCTTCTTTCATGGCACTAGCAATGACATAGTGGTTGTTGTTTTTTTTTTAATATTTATCCATTTGTTTTTAGTTATAGGGGGACACGATACCTTTATTTTACTTTTTTTTTAATGTGCTGAGGATCGAACCCCAGTGCCTCATGCATGCTAGGCAAGCACTCTACCTCTGAGCCACAACCCCAGCTCGTGGTTTTCGTTTTCTTTATGGTACATTTCCTCAACGAGAATGTAAGCTCCAAGATGAATGTGCCTGTGTGGCACATTCTTAGGCATGAATAAGTTCCCAAACCATTTAAGAGCTAAAGGGTAATTTTTGTGAAACCTAATGTGGATGCTGTTGGGAACTCTGACCTTGCATGATGCTGGTTAGACTGGTTGTTAACCTTCGATTTTTTTGTTTTTGTTTTTGTTTTGCTTTTTTGGATTGCCTTTCAAAATTTCTTGAAAACAGCCATTTTTTAAAATGAAATAATTCGGTTTCTGTGACTGTATTCAGCTGTTACATAGTTCATGAGGGGAAAAAAGGTGTGGAACATTAAATCTTCTGTCAGACACATTTGATTTCAATAATATGAGACTGTTTTCATATTGTGATCTAAGTGAAGTGGGGTTTCACTATGATGTTTCTTTTAGCTAGCCATGTTTCTGAGAGTGAATCCTCCTGTGTTTTGGCCTCAGATTCAGTGCTTAAAGCTGTCCCAGCACCCAACACGGCACCTTCAGCAGTCAACCGGGAGAGGCACTCCTGCGATGCACTGAATCGCTGGGTAAGGAAACCGCCAGTCTGCTCCCTTGTACATCCCAGAGCATCACCACCTGGCCTCCTAGCTGAGACAGCACAAGGTCACGCATGAGAAATCTGACTCACAGGCAGGGAGTCTCCTCGGAAGGCACTGGGCTTGTTCTGGGCTCTGCTCTGAATCGGATCCCCACCTCCCATGCTGTGACCTCTGGCAAGTCTTGGGCCTCCTTTCCTTACTTTCCTCACATGACCACTGTTGCTGTCTGCGCCTGTAAAACAGCAGATACGGGCTGCAGTGCTGCTGCTTGGGTGTGGGGTGAGGTCCAAGCCATATCAGAAGCACCAGGCCAAGTCCATGTGTGCCTGTGGCAGGCTGACAGTGCCAGTCCAAGGCTACATGCTCAGCCGCTTTTTGGATACTGCAGTACTACTAGGATCACAGTCTCAGTCATGTTCTAGAATATCATGTTTTATGACAAACACTCCACTCAGAAAAGATCCAAATATCAACAATTGGTGTTTTTGAGTGGTGTGTTATGGGTAATTTTTACTTTGTGGTGTTGGGTTACCTGCATCTCACATTTTTTTCTACAGTTAACTTGTATTAATAAGAAAAAAATGTAAAATGTGCCATTTTTAAAAACAAGTAACTCATAAGTATTTAGAGACAGTCTGAATATGAAAGGACACCAGCTCTATGAGCCTGTGATCTGGGCTGAGTGGGTGAGGGGAGGTGGGGGACACTCGAGTCCTATGTGGTAGGAGCTGATGCGCTGTCCTTGTCCCACAGCTGGGAGAGCAACTGAAACAGCTGGTACCTGCGAGTGGCCTCACTGTCATGGACCTGGAAGTCGAGGGCACGTGTATACGATTCAGCCCTTTAATGACAGCTGCAGGTAAACAGTCTCGTGGATTTCCCTCATTTTTATTCCAGAGGGAGTGGTTCCAAGTCCATTAAAGTCCACGCTGCTGCTGATTGGTTCTGTGGTTTCCATCAGTCTGTCTGTTTGGGGGGTGGAGATGGTAACGGGGGATCAAATCCAGGAGTGCTTTGCTCTCACTAAGTTGCTGAGGCTAGCCTTGAACTTGGGATCCTCCTATCTCAGTCTCCCGAGTCACTGGTACTACAGTGGTGCACCACCACACCCAGCTCCAACATTCTTTTTGGAAGGGCTTTAACTTTTCTTTTGGACTACATTTAGGTAGATTAACATTCTAGTGTAACATCTCAAAAATAGAATGAGACTTCTGAAATCACAAATTCCTATGCTCTGATATTCTGTGACCCTGGTTTTTCTGTTTCAATGATTCTTACTCCCAACTGCATGTTTGAATCACCTGCAGGACTTAACAACTACCAGCAGCTGGGCCATCAACAGAGAATCTGATTTCTTAGGTCCAGGAGTGGAGCCTGGACATCAGTATTTTTTTTTCAGTTGCATTTTGTTGTTGCTGTATGTATTTAAGTTGTACAACAATATGTTTTGGTACTCAGAGGTGAAGACCTAATACAAGGCAAGGTATAAAGAAAGGGCACAGAGCTGCCATGCCCTCTCCTGATGCACCATCTTCCAAGAGCTTCCATGTGTCCCACTATCCAGAAGATTCCCCACAGATTCCAGTAGGCCAGTGAAGGTTGAGAGCCACCATTTTAGACTTTTCAGAAAGCAGTGTAGTTCAAAATGTGTTTCATGACAAAGCCCTGGGGACATGTATCTTCCTTCTCAGCCACTAAGTGCCTGTGGGACCTTGAGCAAGATTCTTGCTCTCCAGACATTCCCCATTACCTCACGGTAGCGAAATGAAGACTAAACAACAGGAGAAATAACTGTGGTGTCCTGTTGCACAGTAGGGTGACCTCTGATGACAATAATGTTCTATACATTTCATAACTAGTAGAAGGTCTTTGAATGCTTTCCCACCCGTGAGTGGTAAGTGTGTGAGAAGATAGAGATGCTTACCCTGATTTGTACACTACAGTGTGTACATGTATCAAAATATCACCTGGTACCCTATGAATATGTACAATTTTTATGTGTCAGTTTTTTAAAAATCATCTGGAAGAAAGTAAAAATGTGGTGGTGCTTTTTTTGAGAGATGATCTAAATATTTTCAGAAAATGTTTGGTGGTTTTTCATGAGATGTGTTCAACTTTTGGGGGATGATATTTTCTCAAAGTCATGAAAGCAAGAAAATGCAGGCATTTGTCCTGCAAAAACAAAGGCCATTGGGGCTGGGGTTGTGGCTCAGTGGTAGAGTGCTTGCCTAGCATATATAAGGCACTGGGTTCAATTCTCAGCACCACATAAAAAGTAACTAAAGGATTGTGTCTATCTACAACTAAAAAAATACTTAAAAAAAAAAGAAAGATCCGTTATTATGGAGATTGCTGATGGCCTCACCACTGGCCCTGGAGGCTGAGTCTCTGAGGCTGGAGAAGCCAGCTGAGGACATCCTGAGCTTGCTGGGATTCGTGGCTGAATGGAGGGAAGGATGGGGGAGTAGCATCCCAAGACACTTACACCCAAAGCCCTAACACCTCTTAGCACTTGCCTTGAAATGATGGTATTGGCACCATCCCCTGCCCTTCCTGGCATCTCAGACAAATCCACCAAAACACTTTACTTTCACTCCATTTGTAGTAATGTGGAGAGAGGACCTGTGGTTCCTTTTTGTGTTTAACCTGTGAAAGGATATTTATGACCTAATCAAAGCAGTCTTTCTGTGAGAAGAATCTGGTTTCTACATTAGAGAATTTGATTGTGTATTAAAATTACCTATGAGCTGGGCACAGTGGCACATACCTGTAATCCCAGTGGCTTGGGAGGCTGAGGAAGGAGGATTGCAAATTTAAAACCAGACTCATAAATTTATCAAGATCCTAAGCAACTTCATGAGACCCGGTCTCAACATAAAAAGGGCTGGGGATGTGGCTCAGGGGTTAAGTAGCCCTGGGCTCAATCCCTGGTACCAAAAATAAATAAATAAATAATCTTGTATGGGAGGAGAGCATATTTACACCTGAAACAGCTGGCTATGTTAATCTTTAATGTGATTCTTTCATATCTAGCTGAGTGGCTTTTTTTTTTTTTTTTAAACTCCTCAGCTGCAGCCAGTTGGATGTACCTAGAGCCTTTGACCTTGCTAAGAGTAGAAGGGGAGCCCTTCTTCTCACTGTTAACCATTCCTTAAGCATTTCTTATACATCCTGTGAATGTTTTCAGTTTTAGGAACTCGAGGAGAGGATGTGGATCAACTAGTAGCCTGTATTGAAAGCAAACTGCCAGTCCTGACCTGTACCCTACAGCTGCGTGAAGAGTTCAAGCAGGAAGTAGAAGGGATGGCAGGTCTCCTATATGTTGATGACCCCAACTGGCCTGGAATCGGGGTTGTCAGGTAAAGGTCTGGCTGGCCACGTGATGAAGATGACCTGGCTGTGTCAAGCACATGGGTGGGACATTTTGTGAACCAGCTTAGAAATCCAAGATGAATATAAGTCATAGCATAGTTATCTATTGAAAACTCACCTAGGCATTCTGGACATGTATTAAGGCCCAGCACACACAGGTGGTTTGGTCCCCATTGCGTTCTGTGAAGCAGGCAGCCACGTGAGCTCTGTCTGTATGTGCCAATGTGCAAGTTCCAGGGGGAGACCCTGAGATATGGTTACCCTCCTGGGTATATAAGAACTGCAAATCAATAAGCAAAAGAACCCAGGTCTAAGGAAGAGAGCTCTCCACTGGCCTCTACATGAAGCCTCTACAGTCCTTCTGTGGCTGCTTTCCTCTAAGGAGGCCCATCTCCTGTTTTTCAAGGCATGTAAGAGACCTCCAGACCTTGTTTCTTCCTGATTTTTCATGGACCAAAGACTTAGAATATTCTTGTAAGTTTTTGATCTTAAGACACAACAGTGGCTCCTTTCCCTTGTCTCACTTCACATCCATGTTAATCTCTAGTAGCTCATATTCCACTTACAATCCTGTGTCTGAAGAGACATTTGTTCTCTTAGATTGAAGTGCTGTTGTTTGATATTGTTTTTAGGTATGAACATGCTAATGATGATAAGAACAGTTTGAAATCAGACCCAGAGGGGGAAAATATCCATGCTGCACTCCTGAAAAAGTTAAATGAACTGGAATCTGATCTTACATTTAAAATGGGTAATTACTGCTTTTATAAGTAAAGATCTTTGGAGGGACATTTTCTATAATGGTTAGAAGAAAACAGGTTTCCTCTTGGGAGGAAGCTTTGGCTCAGTGCAGATGGAAGTGCGGCTCCTAGGGCGAGTCCTCCCTCCTCAATAGCCTTCCGCACCTTTCCCTGTTGAGCGGTGTCTTCCTCACTCTGTGAAGGAGGCTCCTTCTGCATGGTCCTGGTTATTATAAAGGAAAGTGGCCCAGGGCTCACCCTCATCAGAGGACTTGGGAGCCAAGCTTGTCTGTTGTTTCCACAGGCCCTGAATACAAAAGTATGAAGAGCTGCATCTACATTGGCATGGCAAGTGACGACACAGATGTTTCCGAACTAGTGGAGACCATTGCAGTCACAGCCCGGGAGATCGAGGAGAACTCCAGGGTCCGTAAGACCAGTCAGTGTTTAATACCTTTTCTAGGTCTTGGTTGGCCAGCTAGTTGGGGTCCTGAAGAAAAAGGCTACCCTCAAAAATGTCTACTCTGAGTTCTTTCCCAAAAAGCTTGTCATTGTTGCTAGGCGTGGTGCCAGGCATCAGGAATGCCAAGTGGGTGTGACATAGTCCCTGCCCTGGTGAGCTCACCAGGCAGTGGGGAGAGGCACATTCAGCCAAGAAGCGCGGTGCGGTGCAGACTATGGATGGTAGTGACTGAGCACTGGAAGACGCCTCCCTCTCAAAAAGGAGCTAGCTGGGCTTGAGTGGATGAGGCAGGTGTTTCTGATAACGGACTTCCCACCAGAAACAGACCTGCCCCTGTTGGCCACTTGGCATGGAGGTTGAGGGTACAAGGATGAGGACACACTCTCCAAACCAGGCATGTCTGAGAGGAAGCAGATGTGTGTTATGTAATTCCTTTGGGTAGTGTGGGAAGAGAAGGAAGTTTAAAATAAGGCTAGATACTAGCTGCATTCTCTGTGGGGTGGGCTTCTACATTACTTCTGACTCTTTCTCCATAAATGTTGAACAGCGTGTTTTCCATTGATGCAACATTCAGGTTGTAAGTAGTTATTTCTCCTCTGTTGCCTGGCAAATGAGGGCAGTCGCCAAGATATGTGTGTCTGGGCCTCCATGAGCATTTTATACTCTTATTTGATTTTCTACTTTCATTTTTACCGGTGTTTTAATGCAGAATCTACTGATATATTTTTGAAAAATGTCCCAAATGCTGTGCTCATAGTTCTTCTAGGCTCTAGGCAAGAGACGTAGGCAAATAATGCCTTTCTTGGTCTTACACAGCTTCTGGAAAACATGACGGAAGTTGTTCGGAAAGGAATTCAGGAAGCTCAGGTCCAGCTGCAGAAGGCTAATGAGGAGCGACTTCTGGAAGAGGTGAGGCCACCACAAGGACCCCCAGCTGCCATGGGCTGGGAGGGGGCTCAGCAAGGCCATTCTGAGCAATGGTTATGTTTTACAGGGAGTGCTGCGGCAGATACCTGTAGTAGGATCCGTGCTGAATTGGTTTTCTCCAGTGCAAGCTTCACAAAAGGGAAGAACTTTTAACTTAACAGCAGGTAGGACTCTGTTCTCACTTACCTGAGAGTTTTAACCAAACACCTTGAGTTTCCAACTCCCCTTCTGCTAAGAAGTCTCTTCCATTCCCATTCTCTATCCCTGGGTTCTCTGCCAGGCACCTGAGCAGGTGAAGCATGTCTGCCCCTACTGTTACCACCTTCCTTCTCCCCAGACAGCTGACACAGCCCTGCAAGGCAGGCTTTGGTGCCTTGAAGCAGTGGAGACATGTTTGTTCAGAACCTTAAGGCAACGGGGGTTGGGCACCTGAGCTCAGGGTTACTGTTCCTTGTAGTTCCCAGCAGAAGCTACTCTAAAAAGTGGGCAGCCAAGGCCACAGCACGCAGCGCTAGGACATCTTGTTTAACGCCAGGCAGGCAGCCAGCAGTGTAACCAGTCGCTGGAATTTGGGGAAAATAGTAAAGCCTATGACTTCTTTGCTGCTCTGTGAAGGAAATAATATTCCCAACCCCTAGGTCCCTCCTTTGTTCCTTCCCCAGGAAATGATGACTGCATTGTCATAACAGCAAAAGATAATCTGATTTCTAATCTGCCAAGCCTCGGCCTTTAGCAAAGAGGTGTCTGTTTCTTCTTGCTAAAGTGAGTTCCGCAGCTGGGCCTGGCTCCCCAGGGGTGTTTGTGCACACCACTGGCCACACATTCCCAGGGACTCAGGAGACAGGAGAGGATAGGACACTCAGCAGGGTGGCCAAGTGAGCCAGCTGCAGCACAGCTTTTCCTAGTTCTCAGCACATTTCAGCAATACAGTGTCTCCACCAGTCTGGGAAGCTGAATGGCTAGTCACAGCTTATTAAGGCACCAGGCTGATTAAGGGCAGGTGGCATCTCCCAGGACAGCCTCTGCCAGGAGCTTCCACCCACTCCTGTCCTTTTTTTTCCTGGCAGGCTCTCTGGAGTCCACAGAACACACATATGTCTACAAAGCACAAGGTACAGGAGTGACACCACCTCCAACCCCCTCAGGCACTCGAATCAAACAGAGACTTCCAGGTACCTCACATCTCCATGTTTTGAGTTCGTTAACAAGGAATAAAATTGGTTGTATTTCTCTTGGGAAAACAGACCTTGGCATCACGAATAATAGTTTTTCCCTGTTTGCTGCATTCCTGTGGTTTCCTGGTTCTTGAATCCAAAGTCCTATTTCTCTTAAGACCAACTATCCCTGTCACTAACCATTAAGTAGTCTTGAGATTTAACCTTAAAGAATGCCTCAGTGGCATTCCAAGGGACACATAAGGTCTGGGGAGCTGGCAGTATTTTCACCAAGGTGCTTACTCTTCTGAGCTTTTATTAAGAGAACCTCAAAGGTTGCAGCTTGGGGAGTATGTTAATGTCACAGTAGCAATTCTGGGTTCCCCCTCACCTCTTAAGGTGGTTCAGAGGCAGGAACTGCAGGGTTCCTGATGAAGCAGTTACTGTGAGGTAAAGCTGTGCTGGCTGCAGAAGGCCTCGGGCAGGCATCTTCGCTCAGCACCACCCACCCCATCTTTCTCTAGGCCAAAAGCCTTTCAAAAGGTCCCTGAGAGGTTCAGATGCTGTGAGTGAGACCAGCTCTGTCAGTCACATTGAAGACTTGGAAAGGATGGAGCACCTATCCACTGGACCCGAGCAAAATACCCAAGAGATGGCCCATGGCCCTGAGCAACCCCCTGGGGATTCCGTCCCTCCAGCTAGCCATCCCGAGGCCCTCCAGAACAGGGCCCAGCACCCTGAAGATAACCACCCACAGGTAGAAGAGCCGGAGAGCTTAAGATAAAACGCAGCTGGGTGGAGGGCGGACTGACTGCTGTCCCGGGAGGGGAGTTGTGTTGAAAATGCGAACTGTGCCACATGCTCACACGACAGGAGTGACTTATTTGTGCTAAACAATTTTTTTTTTTTTTTTTTGCACAAACACATACCTGAAAGCCAGGCTTTCTAGGAGGGCAATCGATGATTTTATATGTATGTAAAACAGCCAACTACTACTGTTTCTGGCACACCCAACTATAGTAATCCCATTTCCCCCAAGTTATCATAAACACTTTTTATTCAGAAAGAATATTTAAAATTTCGGGTGCCTGCCATTTGAAACACTTTCATCTTTCTGAATATAAGCGTAAGTTGTTAGGTTGCACATAGTGACTTTGTGGCAAAGCAGCCTTCATTAGGACTCCACAGGTTCTCTGCTGGGCTTCCGTAGAGGGAGACCACAGCATTCGTCCATCTGGTTCAAGGGTCTCTAGTATGATCGAGTTGGATTGGTTGGCTTCAAGGAGAACATGTCTCAGCCGGACAGTGAGAGTGTAAGAAGCTGCCTCCTGCTGTCTCCAACTGCTGCTTTTCCTGGAGATTGAGTAAGGACTGTGTCCACCAAGCTGTGGCAAGGCTTCTGTCTGGAACTGTCCTCTGCCACAATTCCTTTTCTCCCTTTATATACTCTTTATAAACAAATTTAAGGACTCATCTATTAAGAGTAACTCTAATATCTCTTCCTGACCATGTGTGTGTGTGTGTGTGTGTGTATATATATATATATATATATATATATATATATGTGTGTGTGTGTATACACACACATATACATATGTATATATGTATATTTTTAAATACTGGTAAAGCTTTTAAATCAGACTGAGCTCGTTTCTGTTTAATATCTGAAAGCCCGAAAGAGGCTGCTCCGAAGAGTCTGACACTAAGTATACTGTGCAGCGCTCCTTAGGTGGAATTCTCAAGTAAGTACCTTTGACCTGTCACTCTGGAGCACCTTCAGCTTCTCTTCCACTTGTAGCTCACCCTGGGCCCAGCTCAGAAAGGAGAGCCAGAGAAGTCATCTCTCCCAGTCTGACCAGGCCAGACTGCTACAATTACTGAAGTAAGCTCCTCATTCCTGCCCATTTCTACTATCCCAAAGCACCGCATTCCTTCCAATCGGGCCCCTGTGCCTTTTTTTAGCCTCACAAAGTCAAGCAATGGGAGAGCATAGATGGGGAGGAATTCACAATGGATCTGTGGATTGCAGTGTTGGAGCCTTAGTTATGCCACATTAAGCCTATAATTATACTGATTTGATGTGATTTTTGACATTTGGCACTTGTTAAAATGCAATTTTCCTTTTTTTTTACTTTTTTTTGGGGAGGGGTGCAGATGATCAAACAGTCTTCCCTGTTTATTTGGTGCAATGAAGTATAGCAGATAACCAGGGGGAGGGGTAAATTATCACCTTTAACAAGATTAATTTTTAAATGTTTTTATATATATATTTGGAATTGTTAAATTGGTTTTGCTGAAACAGAATTTCATCCTTGAGATACTATTTGAATGTTGGTTTCAATAAAGGTTCTTGAAATTGTTACCACTGAACTCAGTTTATAAATCTTACCACTAAGTAGGCACGGTGACTTCCTTTTGGATGGTAACTTTAGAAACATGAAAGGTTTCTAAAAATATAAATTGTATAATAACCAAAGTTTGGGCATTTATTTTAATGACCTTATACTTAAAGAACAGTGATTTGGTATAATTCTCCGATCAAATTTAGTCTGATAGGAGACTATTTTAGAGGTTGTTATATTGGAGAACAACAAGATGAAACTTTTTTCCTAGTAGAGCAATTTTGGATATGAAGCTTCTAAAATAATCTTAGGTTAGAAAACTCTGAACTATATATAAATCTACAATGAATTTTACTGCATTTAAATGCTGTTTTTCAGACAAAATTATTGATTTTACTTGACTAATGCAGCAGAATTAGGAAGACGTATGCATGTGTCTGAAATAGCCATTTATACACCAGTGGGACAGGTAATTTTTCCTGTGTCCCTTGTTACTGGCAAAAAAAAGACCTTTTTAGTAAAGCAAAAAGTAAATCTAAACAAATGCCTTTGCCAAAATAAGATTTTATTTTGAAAGTCATTTGAGAGACACTGAGGAAGGAAGGAAACCTAAGACTCAATGGTGTACATTCCAAATTTATCTTCTTTCCAAACCCCATGGATGGTCTTTGTCATGCCAAAAAAGTAGCTTTCTTTGGTAATTCCTACATTTAGCTTCCTGGAGGAGAGATCTTTTCCCATAAGCCATCTTTGTTTTTCTTGTAGAGGAGAGCTTTATTTCCAGGAAACAGCATATTCATTGGAGAGGGGTATTTCTTTAAAAACATCAAGGTAGATCTGATATGTTGAACAAAGTGGGGGGGCTCAGCCAAAGGGGAAGTGGAAAGGTTCTGAAAAACAAGATTGTGGGCTTGAGAGAAGAGGAACGTGGCTCTATGCCTTGTTTTGATAAAGATGTCAGAATATCTTTGTGTTCTGTAATCATTAATCAGGACATTCTCATATTGATAGCTAGTTCTCTATGTACATATCTTGTACAGTAAATACAGTAGATTCCTTATTGCTTCACCTGTATAGTTACCCAGGTCTTCCAATGACTTCAAGAAAGTAAATATCACCGCTGAAGGAAAAGCAGCTATTATCTAGTCTAAACCGTTTTTTTTCTTACAGATGAGAAAACCAGGGTCCAGAGATCTAAGATTTACCCAACCTGTAAATTCTCACCTCTAGTATTTGCTTATCATCTTGCTGCAACCAGAAATCCACATGTGGAAATGGCATCCAGGAATACGGGCCTATCCGAAGTTGCTCAGTCTTTGCATCATAAATGCTAATCATCTAAAAGGGAACAGTTCAAGGATAGGCCATCAGGAATGTTACCCACTTCTCAAACCCTACCGTTACCTGAGCTCCAGTGTAGTCTAGTTCAAAGGCACCCTTCCAGATGATAAGCTGCTTAAAAATTGTGTTTCACATAATAACAAAGTTGCCACCTACTGAAGTGTGTTTGGTGCTGCACTTTGTGGGGAAATGTTTTTAGCTGTGTTTAGTTCTGATAGTAGTCCTGCAAGGAGATGGCAGTCTTCCCACTTTGGATGAAAACTGGAGACTCAGGTGGCAAGTCACCTGTCCAGTGAGCATCAGAGCTGGGCCTCACAACCAGGTGTGTCTGACCGAAGTCTGTACTCCCAGGGCTGCACAAAACTTTGTCTTATCATTCATACCCCAAGCAACTGATCACGTTGCAACTTAAAAAGCTCACAATACAGGCTGGGGATATAGCTCAGTTGGTAGAGTGCTTGCCTCGCATGCACAAGGCCCTTGGTTCAATCCCCAGCATCACCAAAAAAAAAAAAAAGAAGCTCTCAATGCTTGATGCCCCATCAAAAGAAAGGAAACATCAGCTTATAAAAGCTGATTTATCAAGAGATCTATCCCCTGAATTCCCCCAAAAAAATTTTTTTTAATATTTATTTTTTTTAGTTTTCGGCGGACACAACATCTTTGTTTGTATGTGGTGCTGAGGATCGAACCCGGGCCGCACGCATGCCAGGCGAGCGCGCCACCGCTTGAGCCACATCCCCAGCCCTGAATTCCCAAAATTTGTCAATGATAATTTTCAGAGCCAGATGTGGTGGTACATGCCTGTAATCCCACCAACTCAGGAGGCTGAGACAGAAGGATCATGAGTTCAAACCCAGCTTCAGCGAGACCCTGTCTCTAAATAAAATACAAAATAGGGCTCAGTGGCTGAGTGCCCCTGAGTTCAATCCTTGGTGTTAAAAAAAAAAAAAAAAAAGATAATTTTCAGCTTAATCAACAAGAGTCAGTTTTGGTTACTAAAACTGAAATGTGTTCTGGATATTAACCAAATTAGGATTATTATGCTACCTTGAATAAAAAATGAATCCTAAACAAGATTGGCCAAACAAATCACCCCGACTCCAAACTTGTTTTCCTATGAAAATGTCAGCATTTCACAAACAAGCAAACTTCTGATTTTTTTGAGTACTTTTAAAGACTTGTTCAAGCCATCCCTCAAATGGGACGTGTAAGTCTTGAGTTTGTATTTTTCTTAACAGTACTTGGAGTTGAATGCTGGGTGCTTTACTACTGAGATATATCCCCATCCCTTTTAGAGACAGCTTGGGCAACTGAGTGAGACCCTATCTTTAAACTTGTCTCTCACTTGTCTGGGATTACAGGTGTACACCACCATAATTTTTAGAATTAAAAAGCATCCTAAGCACCAGTTTTTTCTTTTTTTTTTTTTAAATGCATCCTAGGGGCTGGGGAATGTAAATTAGTTGTAGAGCATCTGCCTAGCGTGCACCAGGCTCTGGGGCTCATTCCCAACACTACCAAAATGGGGGAGGGGAGAGTACCCTAAAGGAAATTAATGTTTTAAATTGATCTGATCATTTTGGGGGGTTAATTAAATCATTCCAGGACACTGCTTTTCAGTGACTTGGTCCAAAAGAATGCAAGATCCCAAGTGCAGAGGAGAGAAGCTCCCCTCTCCCTTTGTAGGAAAGGTACATGGAAAGTCGTTAAAATGAAAAGAGGTTCATTCTCTTTGGATCTAGACATTGTGGATTCATACTTACATCCTCCTGCACTTGAAAAGGCAGAGAACCTGGGATCTGGGTTATAACCCAAAATCAGTCTTGAGCTTTAAAGAGGCAGACATGAGCTTTTCTAAGTTCTTTAAAACTCAAGCCTTTGGTGTTTCATTCATTTTCCCTCCTCACCCCCATAACACAAAGACGCATTCCCACTCACGGGGCCTCCAGCTAAAGCTCGGGCAGCTCGCAGCTCCTCCTCGGGGCCTCGATCTTGAAATGTGGCTCTGTATATCTCTGCTGTTTTAATGTTGACAGCTGTGAGGGACAACAGGATGAGTCTGAATTGACGAAAGACTTACACAGTCTTACATTTCTACCATCATGTAAGAGCCAGAAGTTGAGAGAAAAGATTGGGAACTAAACAGTGACTGGTGTCTATAGCCTCCCCACTCTGGAAAGGGACAGCACAGTCTCTGTGCCTTGAAAACAGCCGAGGCCTGAGCCGGGCCAGGTAAGACATGTCCTGCCCCAGCCGTACCTGGCAGATGCTCAGCAAGCACATGGCAAAGCCATCTGGTCAGCCCTATGTCCACATGCTATCATAGTGTTCTTAACTTGAACTTTTAAGAGTTTTAGACACAGAGTTACAGAGAGTAAGATGATGAGCACCTGCATATTCACCATCCAGCTAAATAAATACGAGGGTACAGCAGAACCCCTTTGCAAATACAGACCACCACAGACCACATCCCCGAGAATCCTAGGCACTGTCACAGGAGGGAGAAAGGTTCTGGATAGCCTGAGAGGTATACACTTTTTTCTCAATAAAGACCTTACCTTGTTCCCAAAATACGCACAGATCCAGATGCCCCATTCCCTCCCCACAGGGCACCTGCTCACACGCAGGCCTGTGTTGGCCCTATTGGGTCCTGTGCAGGTGGGCAGTGTATGCTGTGCATTGCTGTCTTTTGCTCCCCAGAGTCTCAGGTTATGGACGTTGTGGCAGTTCCACAATTAAAGGTTAGAGAGGTCAAATTGCATGCCCAGGGTCTCACAGTAAAAAGAGGAGTCCAGCCTGCCGTGCACTGACGGCAGTAGGGATCCTCCGTCAGATTCTGATCTGAGTCCGCCTTCTCAACAAGAACCCAATCCTCCAATCCATAAGTAAACACACTACTTACCAATGCCATAAATTATTGGAAAGTGGTTTTCATTTTCTTCTCGGTCATTTAATTCTAAGAAATTAAGAAAAAAAAAGGTTTAAGATATAATCGTTAAGAAGCTATAAACAATTGTTTTCACTATGTGTAATAACAGAGGAGGAGCCCTCACTGCACAAGGGGCAGACACCAGAAAACCAGATAATAGCAGTTTCCCTGCTGAGTAGAGGACCCTGGTGCTTCCCAGGCATCTGCCAAGCAGGGGGCAGTTCCTCTGGTCAGGGCCTCCCCTCCCAGAGAGGAGAGGCAGGCTCTGACAGTCCTGAGGAGGGAGATGCAGTGCATGTGGAGAGAAGAGTCCAGCACCTGCACTAGGGTCTGACATGGGTGGGGTGGGCGGTGGTGGCTAGAGACGGCCAACAAAGCTGGGACAACCTCTGTGTGTCTTTTCCGACTTGGGTCCTGGTGCTAGTCCTGCAGGAAAGTTGTGGGCAAAACGTACCTGAACCCTGCAGCTTGTTTTGGCAAAACTTACCTGTCACACATAATGTCACCAAGTGAATGTCATCTTCTTGTTTGTCAAATTCACCTATAATTAGAATTTTAAAATTGGATGTCAAACAAGTTCCTCTGGGCAGAACACACTGCTGAGCAAGTCAAGACAGGGGCAGAGGCGGAAGCCAGCTGAGCGCTTGCCTCGCCCTCCTTACAGCCACCACCTGGGCTGAGGCCAGACACATGCTTAGCCTCAAGCCCAACGGAGAGACAACTAAGCCTTTCCATCTTTATCTTCCTTCTCAGAGCTTTTGGGGGACACAGACCCCTAAGAGTAGATTTTAATAACTCTTCTTCTGATCACCTTTTGTCCCCTTGATTATCAGGGTCATAAAAAATCTGGTGAGGCTGGTGGTGAAGCTCAGTTGCAGAGCGCTTGCCCAGCATTCCCAGGGCCCTCCCTGGGTTCCATGTCCAGCACTGCACACATGTATACAAGAAAATATGGTCATCGTGGAAAATACAAGGGGGCATAATGAAGTAACTATCCTAGCTGTGTCAATACTCAGTCTCTCTCCTTCCCTCTTTTTCTGTGGACAGTTGAGCCCAAGCATAGAGTCAATTTCATACCCACTCACACCATGTAGACAATTTTATATCCTCTCATACACATGGGAAAATACACATGTATAAGCTTAAGAGTTTGTAATTCAAAGTTCTTTAACTTTTAGTGACTGCATAACTTACTGATAGTTATCAGATTATTGTTTCTTGTAAATAATGTTCTATTGCTCATCTCTGGGCATAAATCTGTGTGCATTTCAGATTACTTGCTTAAGATTCCCAAAAGGAGAATGATGGGTCAAACCTTTTAAAAACTTAAGCCATGATGCCAAGTCGCATCATCTTCTGACTGGCCTGTGTGTGTGCCAACCTCACTGCCTCACTGCTGTGCTTTAAGACAGGACAGTGTTTTTTTGTTGTTGGTTTTTTTTGCTAATAGGGATAAAAATATAAGTGTTTTAGATTCTGCAGGTTAAAATGGACATGCCCACCAGAATGGTTCTGTTCTTTATATAATTTGGATCATTTACTATACTAGAATGTGCCAGTTGAAAATCTTGTCTCCATTCTGTTAGCCCCTCCAAATTTCGCTCCGTACTGTTCTACCTCTGTGTTCAGTTCCAGCTGAGCATGACCATTTCTTCATCTACTCCAAGTCTGCCCTCTTAGGCTTCATTCTAGTTGGGATTTTTAACTCAAGCAAAAAATAGGTGGAAATCTTTATCAAACTAGAGAAAGAAATAATGAACTTACTAAGAAGCTGGTGAGTAAGTTTTTGTGACAACTGCCTGTCATCACTGAAGCCTCCCACGAGGTGCACTTCCAGCCTGGCAAAGAGACGGCACGGTGGTCAGAGCCAGGACGGCACGCGGCAGGGCACGCTGGTTCTGCTTTGATTTTAGTTCTGAGCTTCCACGAACCCCTGCTCCAGGATGCTTCTGGCCTTTTTCATTCACAACACACAAATTTGGGGCACACTGGGAATGTGGGTGACGCTGCCAAGGCCACTGGCAGTCTTCTGAGGACCCTGCCCAGCTCCCTGATGACGGAGGGGATGGCCATCTGAACACAAATGCAGTGCCACCTGTGCAGAGGTGAGAAACTGCTCTAGAGGAACACAACTGCTTCGTCATCCACCCACCCAAGTGAGACACTTCTAAAATTTCTTGAGGTCCTCACCCAGGAGGAGCTGGGTGATGTAAGAGAGGGCTCCCTGGCAAGTAGACACTAGGTGGGTGCTGCCTCCTGAGGGGTTCTCATCTGCATTTCTAAAGCACAAGCCTAGGACCCAGGACACCAGACCTTCCCACAGAGTGAGCACAAAACACGGCCCCATGAGATGGGAACAAGGGGTAGTTTGAGAAACCGTGCCTTTTGTGACCTCTCCCTGGTAGTCCCCATGCACAGAGTACAGTAAAGCTCTGACAAGTGATACAACTACAACACCCAAACTAATTTTGTCTGACCCCATTTCTCATACTTGACCTTCTCCACAGCCTATAACAACCTGGGAGACTCGTGCTGGGGGAGGGGAGAGGTGCTGCCATATTGCACTGATGTCCACCAAGACACACGACCTTCCTAAGGAATGAACCAGAACTGCTATGTACCCTGTACAGGGTGTGGCATCAAGTGGCCTCACAAGAGATGTTAAATAGTAAGAAGGGCTGTGACCACTGGACTACCAGACTAGGCTCTGGGCTTCCACAGTAACCAAATCAGTTCCCCTAGGAACAGACCAGGAATAGCTGATGACCATGTTCTGAGAACCACGGAGTCCAGGCCCAGCGTCAGGTCTAGGACATAACCTGCTGGAGCCAGTACAAAATGAACCTGCTGTTTCGCAACTGCGCAGGTCACAGCAACGAGGCCTGCCAGCCTGTGGCTGACCCAGCCAGAAGACAATTACATTTAAAATTGGGGGCTGCTTGGGCTGGGGATGTGGCTCAAGCGGTAGCTCGCTTGCCTGGCATGCGTGCCGCCCGGGTTCGATCCTCAGCACCACATACAAACAAAGATGGTGTGTCTGCCGAGAACTAACTAACTAACTAAATAAATAAATAAAAGAACTTCTCTCCTGACCCTTGAGAACAACTTGTTTCCTGTTCTTTGTCCAGACTCAGTTTCTCCAACTTTCTAGATTTCTCTAAACTCTTGCAATCAATTCTATTTCATTAAAAAAAATAATAATAAAATTGGGGGCTGGGGCTGTCAGTTCAGCACACACTTGGCGTGTGTGAGGAGGCCCTGGGTTCAGTCCTGGGGACCAAAGGAGGAAGAAAAAATGTTTGTGTTGCTTTGAGTTAATGAGTGAAACTGACGGAGCTTCCCTGGGATTCTAAGCACTTGCGTATCACTGGACTAGCTCACTCTATGGCCACCAACAGAATGAGTCAAGCCTGTGCAGTGACAGGAAGGAGGGGCACAGGTGTGAGCAGAGGTGTGATGGTGGCCTGAGTGGGAGGCCCAGCACTGATCTAGCCTCTAGCCGTGTGACTCCAGTATACTTCCTCCGTGCGCCTGTCAAATGGAGGGAGCGCGGGGGCTGAGAGGAACAGATGGTGTTGGGGGACTGCCAGGTCAGGGGCCGGTTCTACCCAGCAATCCACACCCAAGCCACCACTGGACTGGGATGTCAAACTGCCCCTCGCCCCAGCCTCCACACGCTGCTTCCCTGCCTTGTCCCCCCACACACACACCAGACACCCCTGTGGTTTCCTGGGCCCACTCCTCCCTTGAGAGAGCACCATGGGGCAGCACGTGCTTGGCTCTGTGGCCAGCTGCTGCTCAGAGGAAGCATTTCAACAAGCAGTTGCTGAGCGAGAGAGGCCACAGCTGCAGTACCAGCAGCATGTGAAGGGCCCAGACCTAACAGCACATCTCTAAAAGTGGAACGACAGGTTCAGGGTCCCACCTGTGGAGAACCCAGCACTGACTACCTGCCTGCACCTGTGACCCGTCCACTCACTCACTCACTGCTGCAGCAGTGCCAAGGCGGGCTGCATTCTCAGGGGAGCAAGCAAGCCATGGTAGTGTCACGATGCCACAAAGTTCCCAATTCACGAAAGAGTAGCATGGAGCTCACCTTCCACTTTGAGCGTGGTCAGAAAAGGATTTTATGGAGTTCATGATCAAGGGGACCTCGGCTTTGGTGTCAGTTCCATCACAATGTGTCAGGCAGGTAGCCCCATTACCTGAAGAACAAGGGTGAAATGACTCAGGTTATTCCCCGGGGAATTCAGGAAGCAAGCCAGGACTACTCCTGTCCACTCAGCTGCCTCATCTTTGAATGTCCTGTTTAAAAAAAAAAATAGAAAAGTCCGTGCTGCCCAGCCAACCCATTCTGACCAGGGCAACAGGGAGGTACCATGCAGACGACGAGAGAGAAGGTAAGCCAAGTCAGCTTTCAAACAGGTACCAGGAAGCTCAAGGTGAGAAGGGAAATGGTCCCACACTGCTGGGCCGGTTTAAGCAATGGTGTCCTCCACCTCTCTCATCATACCTGTGTGCCTCAGGACCACAATGTGACAAGTAGTGGCATCATCAGAACCCAGAATGGAGATGGAGCCTGTTTGAAAAAGAAATAAAATAAAATATCCAATAGCCTTTTGGGATAACGCCCAATTCACTGCTTCCTAACCTACCATCCTTTGGGGAGGTCACTGCAAGCTCTCTTTGCTGAACATACAGAAGGCCCTGGGGTCCCACTTGTTGAACAGACTGACCTCTGAGAAGTCTGGCTCTTTCCTGTTTAATTAAAAAAAATAAAATAGTGATGTGAATTAGTGAGGATTGAATAACTAAATAGATGGAGAGAGCCGAAGTGTGCTCTGCGTGGGAAGCACGCTGGCGTATCTGGTGTGTCATGTGACAGGCTGAGATGAGAAGCAGCGTAGCATTCATCTGGAATATGCCCAGGAGATGAGGAAGCCATTTTACCTACAAGAGTCAAGAATCCTCGATCACAGTTCTTCACTCAAGAGGGAGTGACTCCTGACTGTGTTAACAGTAGTGGCTCCGAGGCCATGGCCCTCCTTCTCTTCCTCTAAGAGCAGGCTAGGACTTCCCTGTCCCCTCATCTACTCACCCCACTTGCAGAACTCTGTACTGAGGGCCATGGCTGTGTTATTTAGAGCAGCAGAGAGCCGCGGACAGCAGGAGGCTTACGTGGACAGCAGTCAGTTACGTGGGACGAGCTCACCCACTAACTGCAGTCAGGAATTAGGAAGGACATGGGAGGAGTTTTGAGTGTTAAGTGAAAGGCAAAACTGGACAGTTTTTTAAAGAGCTATAAATACACTATTCATCAACAAGGGTAAAACGCTTATTCACACGGGAAAAAGTCACCAACGAAACCACAGTTGGGCTGCGCCACCACAAAGGACTTTACTGCGGCTATTGTCTTCTATGATGTCTTTTTTTTTTGTATTGGAGACTGAACCCAGGGACACTTAACCACTGAGCCACATCCCCAGCCCTTTTTATTTTTTGAGACAGGATCTCCCTAGATTGCTTACAGCCTCCCTAAATTGCTGAGCCTGACTTTGAACCTGCATCCTCCTGCCTCAGCCTCCTGAGCCACTGGGATTACAGGCATGCACCACCATGCCCAGCTATGATGTCATTAAAGTAGAAAAACAAAAAGAAATGAGAATTTATGAAGGACATATTAACATTAGACATCAAAAGATTTGTCTAGTTGGGTATTTGTATAAATTCTTATACTGTAAATCTATTTTTAAAAAAGAGAATTTAGGAGCTGAGGGTGTCATCTATGCTAGAGCACTTGCCTACCTACCATGCACGAGGCCCCAGTTTCCAACCCGAGGATAGAGAATTTTGAAAAAGAATTTAGGTGTTAAATTCTTTAATGAAAGCTGAATTAAACATTTTTAAATGTCAAACTGATAAAACACTAACCTGCATTATTTCCTTCTTTATTTACAAATAAATACCTCAATGAAAACACTTACTAAAATGTGTGAGAGTATATTGAACCCAGGAGCACTTAACCACTGAGCCACATCCTCAGCCCTCTTTTTTTTTTGTTATTTTATTATTTTTTAAAAATTTTTATTTATTTATGTATTTATTTATTTATTGGTGGTGCTGGGGATTGAACCCAGGGCCTTGTGTATTCAAGGCAAGTGCTCCACCAACTGAGCTATATCCCCAGACCTATTTTTTTTTTTAATTTGGAGATTGGGTTTCACTAAGTTGCTTATGACCTTGCTAAGTTGCTGAGGCTGGCCTAGAACTTGCAATCCTCCTGCCTCGACCTCCTGGGTTGCTAAGATTTCAGGTGTGCGTCACAGCACCTGGCTGTTTTACAGACTTGTATAAGCTTTTTGCCATTCTGATACCTTCTGCTAATTTAGGTTTTGGGGTGAATCAATAAAAGATGTAGCAAATGATAAGTTTGACTAGTTGTTCATCGTTTTCTTCAGTTAAGGAATTTCCACTAACTGGAAGCAAAACAATAATTTAAAAGAAACAAGTGGGGGGCTGGGGATGTGGCTCAAGCGGTAGCGCGCTCGCCTGGCATGCGTGTGACCCGGGTTCGATCCTCAGCACCACATACAAACAAAGATGTTGTGTCCGCCGAAAACTAAAAAATAAATATTAAAAAAAAATTTTTTTTTCTCTCTCTCTCTCTCTAAAAAAAAAAAAAAAGAAAGAAATGGCTGAGATGATATAGTGGNCAAAAAAAAAAAAAAAAAAGAAAGAAAGAAACAAGTGGGGTGGGGATGCTGAGCGCTGTACCACTGTAATCCCAGCGATTTGGGAAGCTGAGACAGGAGGATCATGAGTTCAAAGCCAACCTTAGCAGCTGTGAAGCACTAGGCAACTCAGTGAGAGCCTGTCACTAAATAAAATACAAAATAGGGCTGGGGATGTGGCTCAGTGGTCGAGTGCCCCTGAATTCAACCCCTGGTAACAAAAAAAAAAGAAAAGAAACAAGCCTTCAATTCAAGAAATGAACTGTAAGGCTCTGGCTTTACCACCTAGCACTGCAGGGGGCATCGAGCAAGGCGGGGTGGGAAGTGAGGCTGGCAAGGCAACTGCTGCGTTGTCGGCAGGAAATAAATGTGGCAGGTGTTCCAGGGGCGCCTGTGCCGGCGAGGTCACCCACAAAAGCAAACCACTGTCCCAAAGACCCCAATTCTCTCTTCAACACGACTCTTGTTTCCCAAAGGAACAAGCCAGAGGGACAGGACGACACTGCCCCATGAGAGCGCGAGTGGGTCAGTCCTCCACTCTGGGAAATGAGACGTTTCAGCGGAATTTCTCTTGGGGACACCCCAGCCCGACTTCGACTTCGTCACATTCTGAAATCAAAGCCCCCGTTCTCTCAAGTTGTGACATTCCCTGGACACCAACTCCACTACAACCCACGGGTTGCCCACTCTTCCTGAGAAGAGGACCTTTGAGGCTTTGCAGGCCACAAGTCTCTGTCGCTGTAGCATCAAAGCAGCCACAGACACCAGACCAGGGGATGTGGCTGTGTTCCAGCAAAACTTTATTTATAGGAAACACCAAAATTTGAATTTCATCTAAGTTCCCAACACAAAATATTATTCTTTTGATTTTTTCAACTATTTAAAAATGTAAAGCCCTTCCTGACCCACAGGCTGTGTGCAGAGTGGCTGGCCGAGCCCTCACCCAGCTGCACCGGGAGCGAGCCTGCTTCCCTTAGCTGGCGCCACGCTTCCTGCACAGGCCTGAGCGTGGGAGCCGTGAGGCACGGTGGCAGCGGCACTGCCAACAGACATGGTTCTCAAATCGAGCCTCCTTTCCCATAACTATGCCTTCACCCTTTCCTTGTCTCCCATCCAAATGACTAAAGCCAGGGTGTGCAGCTCCATGGGCGGAGCACTTGCCTCGAATGCCACCCGGGTTCCTCCCTGGGACCACCATGAACACCTTACTGCAGCACACCCTATGAGCAGCAGATCCTGGGCAAGCCCTACCCAGTACCCGTTTCCCCCTCTGATAAATGGCAGGATGACGTCCACCTTGTTAGTTGGTGAGGATCCACTAAGACGTGACGCGCTTTGGGCTTGCACTGTGTTGGCCCCTACGAGAGCTCACCAGTGGGTGGCTGCCACCCTTTCCCACCTCTGTCCCCCAGCCCCAAGGTCTCCTCCCTTGCCCTGCCAATCCTATCTAAGGGGGCCGCCAGCCTCACTGCTTCTAAACACTGATTCTGTAACATCAATTCTACTCAAAATCTAAGCCTGTTCATAAAGATGTAGCTCTGAGAATGTTCATTTTGGTGAAATCTCACAAACACCTCCATGTTTAAAAGTAGACTCAGGTGCAGTGGTGCACAACCATAATCCCAATGACTTGGCTTGGGGACTGAGACAGAAGGATTGCAAGTTCAAGGCCACCCTCAGCAACTTAGCTTCTCAAAATAAAAATAAAAAGGGCTTGGGTGGAGCACAGTGGTAGAGCACCCCTGGTTTAATCCCTAGCCCCACAAAATAAATAAAATTTGTAAAAAATTAAAAAATAAAAGCAGAAACAGGCTGGGGGTATGGCTCAGTGGTAAAGTACTTGCCTCCAATTCATGAGGCCCTGGGTTCCATTCACATTTGGATTTTGTAAAAAAGATAATAAATACATAAAAGCCACCAAAATAAGTAAAGAAAGGCAGAAATTAAGTTATGGTGCATTCATATTGTAGAACCATTAAACAAGACATTCCAGGATGGTTACTGAACCCAAGTGAATAATTAAGAGTAAGCGGAGCCAGGTACTAAGGTGCACTCCTGCCATCCCAGCCACTCAGGAGGCTGAGGCAGGAGAATCACAAGTTTGAGGCTAACCTCAGCAATTTAGGCAGGCCATAAGCAACTTAGTGAGACTCTGTCTCAAAATTAAAAATAAAAAAGGGATGAGAATGTGACTCAGAGTTAAAGTGACCCTGGGTTCAATCCCCTGTGCAAAAAAAAGTGAAAGCTGGCCCAGCATGGTGGTGCACACCTATAATCCCAGCTTCTCAGGAGGCTGAAGTAGAAAGATCACAAGTTCAAGGCCAGCCTGGGTGACATAATAAGACCCTGCTTCAAATTTTTTCTTAATGGGTGAGGGTTTCCAGGTTGTAACTCAGTGGAAGAAAACTGCTGAGCTCAAGCATTGCGCAAAGGGACTTTCAGCCGGGTGGGAATGATTTGGATCTGCACTGTCTCATATAGCAGCCACCTGTGGCTGTTGAGCACTTGAAACGCGGCTAGTGTGACTGAGGAACTGATATTTAGATTTTATTTATCTTAATTTTAATGTAAATAGCCATGCAGCTAATGGCTACTGTATTGAATTACTCAGCACCAAAGACAAGGGCAGACTGCCAGGGTTCCAGCCGGGCTTCAGCACTTGGAGGATCTGGGACCTTGCACAGGTCACTCAACTTTCCTGATCCTCGGTCCTCATCTGTAAAATAAGAATAGTAACTACACTTATTTCACAGGGCAGTGGCAGCGCGTGGCAAGTTCCCTGGTGCTACTACAGTGGGCTGTTATAGCAGCCCTCCCTTACCCTCCGGGGCATGTTTCAGATCCCCTGTGGCTGCCTGAACCATGGACGGTACTAACCCCTACAGATATTTTTACCAATACATACACACACATAATGAGTTTAATTTATAAATTTGGCACAGTAATATTAACAACAGCTAGGCCAGGTGTGCTGGCCACGCCTGTAATCCCAGCAAGTCAAAAGGAAGGCCGAGGCAGGAGGCTCACAAACTCAAGGCCAGTCAATGTAGTGAGGCCCTAAGCAACTTCTTGAGACCTTGTCTCAAAAAGTAAAAAAAACCTGGGGATGTGGCTCAGTGGTTAAGTGCCCTGGATTCAATCCCCCATACCAAAAACAGGGAAAGAGATTAATAACTAAGAACAAAAAGCAAACAATTCAAACAATATACTTCAATAAAAGTTATTTAAAACTTAAGGATTATTTATTTCTGTAATTCTCCATTTAATATTTTCAGACTGGTTGACCCAGGTAATAAACTACAGGATGCAAAACCACAGATGAGGGTGGACGCCCTGTGTGCTTGTCACAGGCTATAAATGCTGGTACTTCATGCTTACAACTTAGCCATCACACCAAAAAGACCCAGAGTTTGCTTTTGTTTTTTTTCTCCCTGCTACCAGGGATTGAATCCAAGGTGGCACTTAACCACTGACTCACGTCCCTGGCTCTTTTTACTTATTTTGAGACAGACACTGGTCTCAAACTTGCAATCCTCCTGCCTCAGCCTCCGGAGCTTGGAATTATAGGCATGCACCACTGCATTCAGCCATGCTATCATTTTGAAAAGCACTTCACATGCCAGATGTGGTGGTACACTCCCAGAATCCCACTGACTTGGCAGAAGGATGGCAAGTTTGAGGCCAGCCTCAGAAATTTAGTGAGGCTCTATCTAAGCAACTTGGTGAGACCCTGTCTCAAAATTTAAAAATTTAAAGGGCTGGAGATTTAATTCAGTGGTAAAGTGCCCTGGGTTCAATTCTCAGTGCAAAAAAAAAAAAAATAGGAAAATCTTAAGATATTCACCAAAACATGAAGAATGGCTGTGATCAATTATTTTTCTTTTTAATATTTATACTTTCTATTTCCTATGAAGAGCATATACTGCTCATTATGGAAAAAAATTAATCAAACCTTTCATATCTTCCCACTGCTAACTAGGTGACAGATCCACAGCAGCTCAGTCACCTAGGTGCAACCCGCCTCTCCAGGTGTATTTCCTGGGTGCTCCAACTCACTCTCCAGGACCAGGGAGACATCCCAGTCTGCTCCCACAGCCGGTACCCTGCTGCCCACCAGTGGCACCCTCCTCTGTGCTTCTGTAATAGGCATGGTCCCCACCATGCAGCCTCTCTGGGCCAAGTCTCCCTAAATAGGCCAAAACCTTCCTTGAGAGGCGCAGCCCTGGCAGGTCACCACATGCCTCCAACGCTGAGCTGCCCTGGACACCAACCTCACTTTCCATCATAGACATTTTCAAACAGACATGAAAGTAGAGTGTCACCTAAACTTATTAGCTGGCTGAAATTTCCTTCCCTCGGTGAGTTGAGTACTACTCCTGATGTCATACATCCCACAAGGAAGTGACAGGGCACAATGCTTAGCCCAGCACGAATTTGGTAACATCAAGTTGAGAGGCACACCGAGCTGCCCGCCTGGTCCCCGTCGCTCGCTCTGGCACCTGCACACGGTTTTCAGGGTCAATCTGTTCATTCATCGATGTCACTAATATTTACTGAGCACAAAGTCTAGGACAGGGGCTGCCCTGGGCTCCCCGGTACAAAGGTGGACACTCGCTCTCCACCTTGGGAAGCTTACATCGCGGGGACGGACCCGGGGGGCCAAGTTAGCCAACCCAACGCCACGGACTGTCCAGCCGGGGAAGCCTCTAGAACCTAGCCCCGGTCCTCTGCTTCCCGTCCCAGAGCGATGCCCGCCCGTTTCTCGTCGCGGCACTTAACGCTGCGATCTCCGAGCCGTTTCTGTGATGAAAACCCACTTCCCCGCTCGCCCGGAGGCACCCCGAGGTCGCCCGGCGGTCGGGACGGCGCCCGCACCCGGCGGGGGCTCCACACCTCAACCCGCAGGGTGACGCCCCCTTAGCGGGATCCGAGTCCCCGCTGTGGTTCACACCGTGCACTCTCCCCAACGTCCCTGCACGCGCGTGGACTGAGGGTTCAGAGAATCACTCGGGGACAAAAGCAGGAAAAACAAAGACAAAAACCCTTCCATCAGGGCGTGGTCCTCTCCTCGGGCTAAAAATAACCAGGCGCCCCACATCCGGGGGTAGGAGGGCAAGGAGAGAAAGGAGAAGGAACCCGCCGGGACACCTCTGCCCAGGCGCTGTCGGCGGCCCACCCGGCAACAGCCTTGCTTCCGAGGGCACAAGGACGCAGCATGGTTCCCCGCAGGGCGGGGACCCCCTGCGAGAGCTAGTGAGCAAGGGCGGGCGCCCAGATTTGCCTAAAAGCAGCAAGTCCGCACTGGGGGGAGGCAACGCCCTGCTGGGATCCGGGGGTCCCGGGGTGTCCTCAAGCCCGGCGCTGTGCGACCCGGGTCCAGTCACCTAACTTCTCTGGGCCCGTCCCTTCCTCTGTAACAGAGGGGCCTGGGCAGTGCCCTCTGAAGAAGGAAGAGCTCCGCGGAGTCCCAAGAGGAAACCGCGTTGGCGGCCGGACTCCGAAAGCGCCGGCAGCGCCAACTTTCAACTCCGTGTCAGGAGAGGGACGGCGGTGGCGGTGGCGGCGGCGGGCGGAGGAGGGCTCCTCCCGCCGGGCACCTGGCCCGGCGGCTCCCCTCGGGCCCGCCCGAAGCCCCGCGCCTGGCCCGCCGCA
>NW_026000185.1:10956463-10959982 GCF_001458135.2 Marmota marmota marmota | reverse complement strand
GCGGGGCGAGGGCAGCGGGGGCGCGGCGCTGACACCCCGCTCCTAGTGGGGCCAGCTGCTGGAGCCCGCCGGCTTCGTTCCCCTGCCCCACCCTCCTCAGGTGTGCGACCTTCGCAAGCTTGAGTCCCTGCTGTGCAGCTCCTGGGGGCTGTATTCAGGGCACGATTCACCGAGAAAAATAGATTCCCGAACTGTACTGGTCCCCCAAGCCCAGAAACCGTGGGCAACACTTGCTGTTTGGAGCCCGGGCAGGAACAGCCTTGCGGGGCGGCGTCTCCGCGGGGCTCTCTTCCAACACCTGGGAGCATTACTCAGTGAGATCCAACTACACTAACGGGAGGTTAACTTTCCGAAAGGTGTTGGGGCAGAATCGGCCTCAAGCAGAGCGGGAACTTCATTAGAATTTCACCAGCTGTTTTGCATCCCTTTCTTTCAAGCACCTCCCACTCAGTTTCCAAGCCCCTTCAACGAAGATCCTAAAACTTAAAGAAATGCGGGTAGGAGACGGCCCGGAGGTGTCTGCCCCACCCCCGGCTTACCCAACTTTTTACCCAGAACCGATTTTCCCTTTCGGACAAGCACTTCTCTATGAATCACCTGTATTTCTCATTTACCATCAACACCTGCCTTCTGACAGATAGCATTAGCCCTAAGTGATACAAATAGTAAGTGGTTGAGCTAAAGTTAAAGGCGGCTTTGCGTGATTTCAAAGCCAGTTCTATCATCTTAATATAGTCCTAAATAGTAGGGCTTGCTGCAATTGTTGTAATGCAGGTAAAATTAAACCCCCAAGTGGAAAGCTTTGGGCTCAAATGAAGATCTGAATCTAACGTAACTAAATAGCAGCAGTGTAACTTTGAGCAAGATACTTCTTTGAACTGGCTTCTTCATCTGTAGGATAGGAATCATAAAGTGTTACCCAGCATGCAGTAAATAAAGAAGCCGGGTGTGGTAGTGCGCACGTGTAATCCCGGGAGGCTGAGGCAGGAGAATTGCAAGTTCGAGGCCAACTTCAGCAATTTGGCAAAGCTCAAAACAACTTAGACCCTGTTTCAAAATAAAACATAAAAAGGACTGGAGACTAGTACCTCTGGGGTCAAGTGTAAAAAAAATAAAAGAAAAAAAATGAAAATAACTATCAGAATTGCAAAGTATAGGGAAAGGGGAAATACAAGGGAGTGATATTGACCAAATTGTTATATCATGTGCATATACAAATATGTAACGAATCCCACCATTATGTTTAAGTACAATGTATAATGCACCAATTAAAAAACACCATACAGATAAAAAATAATTTAAAACTTGGTGATAACTTACTACAGAATTGGAAAGTGAAGACAAGAAAAGTGAGACATTTGGGCCAGGCCAGTGGCAGACCTATTATCTCAGCTAGTTGGGAGGTGCAGGGAGGAGGATCACAAGTTCAAGGGCAGCCTGGGCAACTTTAGACACTATCTTAAAAAATAAGATAGCGTCTGCAGAATATAGCTTAGTGGTAGAGCATTTGCCTAGCATATGTGACATCCTGAGTTCCATTGCCAGGACCAGGGGAGGTGAGGCATTTTGGAATTGCAGCCAATACTTTGTGGGATTTGCCTGAATCTAATAGTTTTTCAAAGCTCCGGAGGGCAAACTAGGGCCTAAGCAGAGTTAAGAACCACCATTATAAGCATGCCTGGCAAAGGGAGACTCTGGCCCATCCTCTCCCATTCAGATCTTTTTTAAGTTGGTACCACAGAAGTGACATGAAGAAATGGAAGTCATCTTTGCCCTGAAAAGACATTTCCGTTAAGAGCCATACTTTTCATGAGACAGCCACAACACCTATGATTAACTTTCACATGCATCAACCATAAAGCAGTCATCAGTTAGTCCCTTCCTCTTTTTAGAGGATCTTGCTCTGTTGTCCAGGCTGGTCTGGACATTTGCTCTTGAGTTCATCCTCCCATCTCAGACACACAAGTGCTGGGAAGACAGGCACTAGCCACCATGCCAGGCTTGAGCTATTCCTACTTTAGAGCCTATTAAACATGAAGTTTGGAGATAGGCTAGGTAACTTGCTAAAGCCAAATGGCTGGTTAGAAAGGGAAGTCAGGTCAACATGACAGTTTATAATAGTCACTAGTCCATTCACACCAGCTACATGTAACATGCCAAAGTGCTTCATTGAACCTGCTCAAGCCTGTCACTCTCGGCTGTGCGTGCCCAAGAGAGCCACTGATGCTTATGAACCTGGAAGCCATCCTCACTAGGACGTGCAATTTATTTCTGAACACTCCCAATCATAATGGCAATTATTTTTCTCTTTAATATGAGGTCTTGCTGGGCACAGTGGTGCACACCTTTAATCCCAGTGGCTTGGGAGGCTGCAGCAGGAGGACTGCAAGTTCAGTTCCAACCTCAGCAACTAAGCAAGGCCCTAAACATCTTAGACCCTGTCTCAAAAAACAAACAAGTAACAGCAGGGCTGGGGATGTCGCTGCACCTCTAGATTCAATCCCCAGTAGAAGAAAAAAGAAAAAAAAAAAAGTGAGGTCTCAGGAGCAATTTTTCAGTGCAAAAAAAAGATGTTTTAACACATCAGTTATTATAAACAAATGTACACAGACATCAAAACGTATGTGAGAAGTCTTTTTATTAAGGTACCTTCCCCTTTATTGACATAAGAATGAAAGTTCCAGATTAACCATGTAATTATTTTATTTTCACAATGGACTTCTCAAACCCCTTTGACATTTAACAAGACTTATATCTGTAAATATATCCTACTAGATTATAACTACTTCCTAAACCACTAGGACCCCAATTCCCATAAATTTCTGTGAATACAATTTTATTTACTCATTTTATCCAGTATACAAAAATCCACCTTCTTGTCAGCAGTTTAAAAAAAGAGAACCTTAAGGTTCTCAAATGATTTTCCACCAAGTCACCAAAAGAAAATCACCAATATCCAAAACTTTTTAAAGCAATAAAAATCTTCTCTAAAAATATATTTACAGACAGAAATTCAAACTCTACATTGCTATCAATGTAATTATACAAGAGCATAGAAAGCCCTAGAAAAAAGGAAGTATTTCGTTACAAAACATTTGTAATCAAGAAAATATTGTTGGCCTTTAAATAAATAGAAGTAGCAGAAAAATAAATATGCTTAAAAATGACCATCTTCACAATTACACAAAGAAATATACATATAAGGAACAATGGGAAAATACACTTGAGCTTCAAACAACCCTGGCGGTGCTTGCACAAGTTTGTCACAAGGCAAGGCTGTCTTAGACTCCCTCTCAGGGTTTAGTTATAAAAATATAAAAAGAGGTTTACTAAGGAAGGGCTTCCCCGAGGCTCAACACAGGTTAAGTGCACTGTTCTAGAGGAGTAACCTCGGTCTACTACTCAGTCTAGCTAGCAAACCACTAAAAAAAAAAAAAAAAAAAATTCAACTGAAAAACTTTTTCCATAAATTTAAGGACCAAAAAAAAAAATGGCTCAATTAAATAACCGACTGATGCA
>NW_026000185.1:10931134-10955599 GCF_001458135.2 Marmota marmota marmota | reverse complement strand
GGGAGAGAGGAGGGAGGGAGAGAAGAGGGAGGGAGAGAGGAGGGAGGGAGAGAGGAGGGAGGGAGAGAGGGAGAGAACAAACTGCTTTCTCAGGAATGTGCTATTTCTGTAAGGATGAAGATAAATAATTCCAAAAGATTCCTCTGATGCACACTTCTTTATTAAAAACTACCCTCATAAGTGCTCAGAACATGTTGTAATTATTTGTCTAAAGTTGACTTTCAAACATTTTACACTCAATGAGGACAGGGGAATAGGACATGACATTCTTGCTCAGTGTCACAGACCGCGCATCTAACACGATGTGAATGAATGATCCACCCCCCAACTGCAAACTATAAAGAAAAAATAAATAAAATAAGCTTTCCAATGATTACTCATAAAAAAAGAAAATGGGCTAAAAATGGGTTATAGCTCAGTGGTCAAGAGCCTGCCCAACACGCAGCAGGCCCTGAATTCAATCCCCAGTATGACAAAAATAAATAATTAATTTTACAAAGGGAGATAGGTACATTAAAGCAGTCTTTAATGGAAATAAATGTGCTGCATTTATTTTTATTTACTTTTTACTTGTTAAATACCTATGTTCTTGTCTGGCATTAATTGACCAGCTCCCCCTAATGGTTACTGGAGGACGTACTCCAGATTAGCACTGTCAGCCCACATTCACCAAGGTCCACACAATTAATATAAACCTCTGGCATCATTTCAAAACACGGCAACTGCAAATTCTTACTCACTGGTAATAGCTAATGAGTGGTAAAGATTTAAATCAGTTCAGCTAATTTTCATTAACTACTTCTCAAAGTTAGTGTATGGAAGTATCTGGTCAAGAAACCAACTCTCTTTACAGAAGAACATAACCTGGGCCTGGAACTTTTATAAAGGCAGAATGAAAACAAATGTAGTGTTTGTAAAGTGTAAACTGCTGTTTACGATATGTCAAGAGCTTTGTAATGTTTTGAACAACCAATAAAAAATAAATAAATAAATAAACTGCTGTTTACCATGTGACTATGACCATAACCACAAAGGAAATTCCCAGAAAGAGTGCTGTATCATACACTCACCTTTCTAATGGGTTTCTTAAGCTCCTGTAGCTCCTCAGCACTAATGTCTTCCCATATCTGATAAATAGGATCAATGAATTTCTTTGATCTGTTAATAAGGATCACACACCAAAGTCCAGTTAAATACTTTAGCAAAAGTCAAAAGATGTTCAGCCATTTTCTCACAAGATCTAGTCCCCAAAACCAAGAAGTAAAGATTATAGCTCAAATAATATTAAACTTCATCCTTACATAAGGAATTTTATACCTCTTATTTCTTATATTTCAAGTGAAATTGTTTCTAAACCATACGGACAATTTTTTTAAATAATTACCTACTTTTTAGTTTTAGGTGGATGTAATATTTTGATTTTACTTTTACATGGTGCTGAGGATAGAACCCAGTGCCCCACACATGCTAGGTGAGCACTCTGGCACTTGAGCCACAACCCCAGCCCTGGAAAATTATGTTTTAGTAACTCTAAATGAAAACAAAACTATAATATTCTGAAATTCTTTTTTAGATTCCTATAGTAACCTGAAAACCAAGTAGGAAAACCAACTAATCTGATTGCAGTCAACCAAGACTTGGGGGGCCAAACAATTCCAGATGGTCATGCTGCTAGTTAGGACTATTTAATAAGCAAAAGTCTTGCTTCCTTATCCAAACGCAAAGTGAAGGCTGGCTGGGATTTCCAGGACAGCCCATCTAGACACACCACTTGGCTTCTGTCCTGAGCAGCAGTATGAGCTGTGGTCTCTAGAGGAAGGAAGTAGTCAGCAGAAGAGATGAACCAGGAAAAGGCAGCCCCTCCCTTCCTGGCATCTCATCCAGGAAGGGATCCCCAGTCCCTTAACCATTTTTTAAAAAAATACAAACAAAAAGCCCCTGGGCTCTGTCTACATCTGGGCCCCTACCAAGGTGAAGAGCTACAGACACTGGGAAGCCTGTGAAACCCTCCAACACTCCAGGCATTCTCTACTTTGGGCCTGTGAACATGTGTAAAGCGACCCTGAAGCCTAACACCCAAATCGGGCCATCTAATGACAAAGCAACCCTAAATCCCACCCTTGGGAAAAGCAAACATCTCTAACATTTAAATTCACCACTGCCAGTGTCTCTGTCTGAGAGAACTTACCTCTTAAGCACACAAGGATCGAAGGGGAAGAAGGTATCGAGTGGGTTTGTGCAGGTCTGCACTGAGTCCCCTCCAGCTGTGCTTCTAATAATTGGTAGCATCTGGCGATTGTTCCTCTCAATGATAGTGTAGCAGAAAACTAGCTGGTATTTACTGTGAACAACAAAACCAGAGACCACTGACATGCTAGAATTACTCTTGCATGGATGTGACGAGTGTGACCATTAAAATGACCAGAGCAAGATGCAGAACAGAACAAGTATAATAAAATAATAATAATAATAATAATAATACTTTCAGAATACAGCTCTCAGGCCTATTATTGACACATATGCTAAGGAAGAGACTATAGTAAACATCACTTAGAATGATTAGTTGGGCTTAGATTAACAGGTAGTACTAGGTTTGGCAAGCAAACAGTTCATATAATTAGTTTACACAATTAGTTACATTAGATGAATGTCTTTATTTCTATTATTTTGAAAGAACTGAAGCTGGGCCTGGTAGCACAGAACTAAGAGGATTTGTGGGTGAAGGGGTGCACATCTGTAATCCCCAGTCACATGGGAGGCTGAGGCAGGAGGATCACCAAGTTCAAGGCTGGTCTGAGCAATTCAGGTAGACCTATGGCAACAAAGTGACATTCTACCTCAAATTTTAAAATAAAAAGTACTGAGCATAGCTCAGAGGTCAAGTGTCCCTAGGTTCAATCCCCAGTACCAAAAGGCAAAAAAAATCAGGGGGTTGTTGAAGAGGGATTCCAGTACATTGAGGAAGAGTAGTTGGCAATGGAAAGTCAGAGCTGGCTTGACTGAAAGAGGGATGGCCATGGGATTGAGTCATGGTCTCAGAAACTGGTAAGAGGGGCACAGGCACAGTGAAGACAGACAGAACCACCTGGTAACAGAAAAACAACAAGCCCATACGCTGTCAGTTTTTCTGGAAGTTATCTCTAAGTGACTTAGCATCCGTGCCATTCCTCCAGGGCGGGCTTAGCTCACTGTGGCCATTCTACTCCCACCTTGTCGCCCGCAGCGCTCACTCAGATAACCCCAGGTTCCCGGGCGCCACTGCGACTTTAAGCAGCACACTCCTATTTCTATTCCATCAGCCACGGATAACCTTCCACTCCCTACTTGGTGACTTCTGTCCCTCCTGGACCCAGCCACCACATTTTGGGGTGTGTGACAAGAACTATGAGCACATACACCAGGACACACATGCAACAATGTTCCTATGTCACTCCCAATACTGAAAAACTAACAAATCTCAACAAAAACTTGATAAAAAAGCAATCACCAGAACAGCAGCTCAAATCTCTTGACAGCTGTGGACCAGTGCAGACTCCCAGACACGGCCTGTATTTCAACCCCTGCTCTCAGGCTCACGTTCACTTGCCCCTGACCCTTGCTGCATGTGCCAACCCCAAACCCAGAGCTTCTGACCAGCTGCACCATCAGCTGCAGCCCTCTACCCCCACCTCAAGAACATTCCAGAGGCTGCTGCCTCTGCTTTACTTCCTCAGTCCACACCCTTCCAGCTGCTTCCTGGCTTCGGCAATGTGCAGAAACCTTTCAATGCTATTACTAATTGGGTTTTTTATTCCTTTTCTAAACCTTCACTATGTTTGTGTGTGTGTGTGTGGTGCTGGGGATGGAACACTCTGTCATCAGCCACACTCCAGTCCCACTACCACTTTGCCATCTCAGGGGAGAGAAGAGACCTTGAACGAGGCTGAGGAATGACAAGAGAAGAGTCCTCACTGTTGAAGACTTTCAGCTTCCACCCTGCCTGAATACCCCCACTAGATGCCAAAAGTCTGAATCACTTCCTCCCAGAAGCAGAGTCACTTAGTGAGTGGACAGAGGAGACAGGCTTCCTACATATTACTTTCTTTCTTTCTTTTTGGTCCTGGGGATGAAACCAGGGCTTTACACACGTTAGGTAAGCACTCTGCCACTGAGCCCCACAGCTTGCACTGACATCCCAGCTCCACAATCTAGATACATGACTTCAGGCAAGAAATTTACCCCATGCCCCCATCTCTCCAGTTACAAATGGGGGCTGGTGAGACACTCACAGGGCGTTATGGGAGGACTAAATGAGTCCTATGTAAAGTGCGTGGACCTTTGTCTGGCACACAGTCAGAGATGCCAGAGTGACTAGGCCTGAGATGAGATAGCAGGTGCTTTTCTCACACAGTCGCCTCCTTTTTATGGACACTTACCTTGTGTTCAGTTTATTTTTATTACTATTCCAGCTGTCACTCTACCAGACATCTTTGGTTTGTACCTCTCTGTCTACTGGTTTCATTAATTACTTCAAAATGCCTATGATGTTAGGTGCAGTGGCGCACACCTGTAATCCCAGTGGCTCAGGAGGCTGAGGCAGGAGATCACGAGTTCAAAGCCAGCATCAGCAACAGTGAGGTGCTAAGCAACTCAGTGAGACCCTGTCTCTAAATAAAATACAAAATAGGACTGGGGATGTGGCTCAGTGGCTGACTGCCCCTGAGTGCAATCCCCAATACAAAAAAAAAAAAAAAAAAGGCCTATGTTTCTGTGGAGTTTATCTCTGAATAAAAAGTAGTAGCAACTACCAATGGCACCAAAATAGAAAAACAATAGCTACAATGCAATATTTCCTGCAAGAGCTGGGTTGTTGTTTTTGCAATGTTTTATTGTTACTAATTCTGAGAAATATAATGGAATTTACAATACTAATATGAACATAAATTTGGTTCTCACACCTTGTGTCAATCTCATAAATTTATTGTTAAATAATTTCATAAAAGAGAGTGTAATTAACTTACTTTGTAATGGCTGCAAAAAAGTTAACCACTGATGGCAGGCAAATCTTCAGAGGGTTTAGCTGACTCATTACTATACGTTCAAAATTGAGACTTTGAAGATACCTCAAACCTTTGATTTAAAAAAAAAGAAATTTAAGATACAAATATAACAGAAAATCTGAACTTTAACAGCTCAAATCATCACACATGCTCAGTGGTAGAGCATGTGCTTCGCATGAACAAGGCCCTGGGTTCAATCTGCAGACCTCAAGAAAAAACAATCTCAACAAGTTAGTTATTTGCAGAAATAAAGGTAGACAGCCTCACAATGTGTGGCTCAGAAGAACACACCAGATTGATAGCATCCATTCGTGCCTGAGGCCGCTTTTCTGAACAGGAGTTTTAAGCACCTGCTCCTAGTGGGCTGAGATAACAGGGCAATCTGGACTTACCATATTTGTAAGCTCAGCATGTGCTGAGTTCATAGGGAGGGAAAAGACCTTGGGATCTGACTGCAGTTATAATCATGTTGGGCAACAAAACAGCAACCTCGTTTTCAATTGCATGTCTTAAATTATCAGTGAAGGTGAACAACATTTTCAGTATGCATTAGTTGTTGGTATTTCTTTTGACTTGGAATTAGTATAATTATAGGTGGTGGCACATGCCTGCAGTCCCAGCCACTCAGGAGGCAGAGGTGAGAGTACCACGTAGCAAGACCCTCATCTCAAGAAAAACAAAAAACCTTTCTGCTTAGTAAAATTCAGACTCCACATGTAGCATTTAAGAAGCAAGCAGACCAACTAGTGTTTACATATATTTTCTTAGGAGTTGATTATGGTTCAGATCTGGAATGTCCCACAAAGGCTCATGTGTTGAAGGCAGCAATGTTCTGATGTGGGGGGTTTTAGGAAATGACTGGATCACAAGGGCTCTAATCTCATCACTGGATTAATCCACTGGTGGATTCATAATCTGTACAGACTACTGGGAGGTGGTAGAAATTTTGAATGGTAGGGCCTAATTGGTAGAAGTAGGTCATTGGGGACATGCCCTGGAAGGGAATGTATTGTCCCTAGTTTCTCTATGCTCCTCGGCTACCATGAAGTAAGCTGCTTTCTTCCACCATGCCTTCCACCATGATGTTCTACCTCCTCAACCCCAAGCAATGGAACCAGCCAACCTTGAACTGAAACCTCTGAAACTACGACCTAAAATAAATCTTTCCTTGTTTAGGTTGTTTTTCTCAGGTATTTTCTCAGCACTGAAAAGCTGACTAAGAGCCTTCCCTCACCTTTTGGTGGTACTAGGAATTGAACCCAGAGGAACTCTACCACTGAGCTCAATCTCTTTCATACTTTGAGATGGCATCTCACCAAGTTGTCCAGACTAACCTCAAACCTGTGAGCCTCCTGTCTCAGCATCTTGAGTAACTGGGATTACAGACATGTACAACCATGCCCAATTTTTTGTTCTGTTTTGGTTTGTTCCCACCCCTTCAAATCAAGATTCCTGGCATTTATTTATACAAAGAAAACCAAATTTTGATTACCTTGTAATAAACCCCTATTGAATCTGGGGTGCTTTATCACTGAGCTATAACCCCAGTCATTATTTTTTACTTTGAGAGAGTCTAAGTTGCTGAGGCAACTTAATCCAGTGACAAGATGGTGATCCAGTCATTTCCTAAAAGCCCCACATCAGAACATTGCTGCCTTCAACACATGAGCCTTTGTGGGACATTCCAAATCTGAACCATAATCAACTCCTAAAAAAATACATGTAAACACTATATATTTTGCAATCCTCTTGCCTCGGTCCTTAACAGAATTTTTTCAACATATATTTTGGTTAAAAAAAAAAAAAATTAGAAGCCAAGCATGGTGGTGCATGCCTGTAATCCCAGCAGCTTAGGGGCTGAGGCACGAGGATCAAGAGTTCAAAGCCAGCCTCAGCAAAAGTGAGGCACTAAGCAACTGGGTGAGACCCTGTCTCCAAATAAAATACAAAATACGACTGGGGATGTGGCTCAGTCAAGTGCCCGAGTTCACTCTCCAGTACCAAAAAAAAAAAAATTACATATATATAACATCATGGCTTTTAAGAAACATTTCCTCTCAAATCAAGATTCCTGGCAAAGAAAAAAAAATTATACAAATTTATACAAAAAAAAATGTATACAAAGAAAACCAAATTTTGATTACCTTGTAATAAACCCTAACTTTCTACTAGTTCACAACTAATTTTAACCCCTACATCCTTTTAAAAACAGGCAGGGTCTAAGTAGACATATGACAAACATAACAACATTCAAGTTTCAGCCGAGTGGTGATTCCCACCCAAGGAGACTATGCCCAGAGGACATGTGCAGTGTCCAGAGGTAGTTTTAACTGTCACCCTGGGGGTGTGCAGGGAGTTGTTACTGACCCCAGCAGGTGGAGGTAAGGGGTGCTGCTACACAATACACAGGACAACCCCCGCAATGAAGGATTATGCCAAGACTGAGAAGCCCTGGTTTAAAGAAAATAGCTCCAAAACTATTTAACTTTTTCATGAAAATAAACAAAACAGCCTAAACTGATTTACTGCCAATGATGCATACTCGCAAGCCACACCCTTTACTGGGTTGTTATGAGGACAAGGAAAGGGGGTGTCAGAAGTTTTGTGCAGGGCACTGGCCCATCCCAAGCAGCCCCAATTGTGAAGATGACTTCCCATTTCACTGTCTTCGAGGCAGGAATCTCAACCTCAAGTCCATTAACAGAAAAAAGGAGACTGAAGGGATTCTAGGGTCCGAGCAACTTGAAATTATTTGTAACAATGTGAGTGCACATGCAGTTTTCCTAACCCATAGTTTTTACCAACATCTCCAAAAAGCAAAGTATCATTATTCTAAAGAGTGATTAAGTAATTAAGTAATCAAAATTTGGTTTTCTAAGAAAATCCAGTCTGAGACCATCGATCCCACATCACTGACCTTCCTTCAGGTTTCCACTTAAAAGCTGCTTGTGTCTAAAAACAAAAGTGTAGAACACAGCTTGGCAGGCTGAATAAAATGGTCCATGGAGAGCAACGTCACAAAAGGCCTTTGTTCCTGAATCCTGGTTATTTAGGTATATGTGCAGCCAGTTAACCAAAAGGTCCAGGCACGACTTTACAGTACTGGAGAGAAGAAAAGTTCAAGTCAACTTTACTTATTTCAGAAGAAAACTAGACTGACAAAAACCACACAACAGCCATTCATCACAAACCATGAAAACGTCACAAACTCCTGTACATTACCTCCCACAGGCCAGGGACATAGGTCAGTGGTAGAGCACTTGCCTGGCATGATAAAATCCCCAGTTCTATCCCCAGGACCAGGGGAAACAGACCACCATGTGCAGAGAGAAGCAGAAGATAAAGGACAGGGGAAGGTAACACTCCAATCACAAGGCAGAGCAGCAGCCGCCTTCGAGGAGAAACAGGGCCCTAAGGTGATATAGCCAAAGAATTGGCTCAAGCACCAACATCTCAGAGGAAGACAATCTGGTGCCCATGGGATTCTGATTAAGTCCTAAGATCAACAATTTAAGCCAGATTGCTCTTAATTTGTTGGGGAAAGATTTTTAGCAGCATCCTTGCCTAAGGATGTTTTCATGGATTATTTGAAAAAACTGGCCTCCTAGTTAGGTATTTGTATAACCTTTCCTCCCCGCCCCACCCAACTGCCTTGCTCAGCACATGCTCAGTTACATCCCCAGCGCTTCCTATTGCCTTTCTAAAGGGTTTTTCTTCAGCTTCAACAGATACAATCTGAGTTGAAGTGCAAATGAAAAATGACAAAAAACCAGTGTTGTGGTGCACTCCTGTAATTCTAGCAGCTCAGGAGGCTGAGGTAGGAGGATCCCAAGTTCAAAGCCAGCCTCAACAGCTGACTGAGGCCCTAAGCAACTTAGTAAGACCCTGTCTCAGAACAAAAAATGAAAGGGTCGGGGATGTGGCTCAGTGCCCCTAGGTTCAATCCCCGGTACTAAAAAAAAAAAAAAAAAAAAAAAAAAAAAAAAAAANTCTCTCTCTCTCTCTCTCCCTCCACTCTCTCTTTAAAAAAAAAAAAAAAAAAAAGACAAACCTACAAGAGTGAAAATAGTATATGGCACTATGCTACCCATGAAGACAAATGGATTTCCACGTTCCAACGCAACCACACACAAAACCGATAACAAAAGCCTTGCAATATGGGGTTGCCATCTAAAACAGGAGACACTTTACTCTGAAATTTGCCTTTTGAAAACATAAACATCTTGAACAGAATGGGGAAAACAGATTTTATTCATTTTAAATATAGACCCCCCAAAAAAGAGACCTTTTTTTTTTGCCTCAAGACAATGCTATAATCTTTTTTAAAACATGGTATTAAAAAGTACATGGAAAATTAGGTTACTTACATAAGAGGAATAAATTTAGCTCTTGCCAAAAAGCTCCCAATATAATTTCCAGCAGCTTGCCTGATGATGGCAGGATTATTTGGATCCTGCAATTTTTTCCAAAGATGTTCCAAAAATGCTTCTGCAAATCCCTATAAAAAGAAAAGGTGTTGACCTTATCTTTTTTAAATGCTTAATATACTTTGGTTATCAGAATCCTCAGATTTTTACTTCACCAATGTGGGAAGAAAGTTCTGGTATCTCAGTTGTACTGCTAAATAATAAATAAAATGATCATGGTTCCTAAGTTTTAAGCTAATGCTATTTAACACAGCTTAAAAAGCACCCTGGTATTATTGATCTAATGGATCCCTCACCTAGCTAAGCATCAAAATCAACACTGAAGTGTCTGATGTGCTGGTTGCACCATGCCTATCAACCCAGCTACCTGGGAGGCTGAGGCAGGAAAAATCACTTGAACCCAGGTAATTAGGGCCAGGCCAAACAGCCTCTTGAGTAAGAAAGAAAAAGGGATCTACTCTGAGTGTATATATGCAGTAGGTTTGAGACAGGGTTTTGGAATCTGCACACTGTGAAAACTCTTCAAGTGAATCTAAAATGCTCAGCCAGACCTGGAAACCAGTGATAATCCACACTCCCTGGGATTCCCCATGGGAATTCCTCCTGAGCGTGCAAAGTACCCTTCCCGTCTCTCTGCCCACATTGACTTAATCATACACAGAAGTAAGGATTCAAGTACAGCTGGTGTTTGATTAATCATGCTAATTTTGGAAAAAAAAGACTGACTAGTGCTGGGACTATAGCTCAGTGGCAGAGTGCTTGCCATGCACGTGTGAGGCACTGGGTTCAACCCTCAACACCACATAAAATAAACAACAACAACAAAAAGACTGACTAAGCTTCTTAACAAAGGGCACAACCTCCAACTTCTCCAACTTCTCCCAAATAGCAAATAGCTCTTTTCTAAAGTTAGCAACACTCGGATTTGGGTGGATTTGGACAGACTGTTTTTAAAGTCTTACATATTTTACACTCTTGTAAGCAACTACAAGAGTCTCCTGCATTTCCTTTGTCCTCCCAATAAGAAAGCCAAAAAAATTCTGGATTAAAAAATTCTGGTTGGCTGATTGGAACCAGGTGTGGTAGTGTATGCCTATAATCCCAGCAACTGGGGAGGCTGAGGCAGGAGAATCAAAAGTGCAAGACTAGTCTAGGCAACTTAGTAAGACCCTGTCTCAAAATAAAAAAATATAAAAGCTGGAGATACAGCTATTAGAACATATTATGTAGCTATATGGGCAATACATGTAGCTATGAGAGCAGTATTACTGCACCCCTGGAGTCAATCCCCAGCACCCCTCCGCCCACACATAAACAAAATTGGCTGGATCTAGGTAGGTAGGACTCAATCCTAAGAGGGAATAAAGAAAATAGTTATTCAATATCCCATATGAGATTTTAATAAAACGGACTGAACTGAAGGGAAGGGCACCACCTAGTGATCAAGCTAAGGATGACAGCTTCAGGATGACAGCAGCCAATTCCCTTTTCTTTCCAGATATTGAAAGGGGAATGCAATTTTATTTAAAAGTACTAGTAAGGGCTGGGGCTGTAGCTCAGTGGTAGAGCTCTTGCTTTGCATGTGTGAGGCACTGGGTTCAATCCTCAGCACCACATAAAAATAAATAAAGATATTGTGTCCATCTACAACTAAAAAATATTAAAAAATAATAAATAAATAAATAATAAATAAATAAATAAAAGTACTACTAAACTGCACTCAAGGAAAAGAAATCCCTCATGGTCTTTCTGTATGCAATTTTAAAGGGAAAAATTGTGGGCAAGAATAAAATAATGTTAGTGACTTTTTTCACTCACCAATTTGAAGCTACAGAGGTAAAACATGAAAAACTGTACATGGCAGGAAGCATGAGTAGGCAGGAGGAGTTTGTCAAAGATAGTTACGAGATCGCGATATAAATCCTTTGTTTTGTTGTTATCAATCTTACCTGCAAAGAAAATTTGGCATTTCAGTTTCATGAATAAAAACTATTTTCAAGCTACCAGTTTCATTTGTCAAATTAAAAGGGAAGGGAGGCGGGTTGTGGCTCAACAGTAGAGCACTCGCCTAGCATGTGAGGCCCTGGGTTCAATTCTCAGTACCACATAAAAATTAATAAAAAATAAAGGTACTGAGTCCAACTACAATTTTAAAAAATAAATATATTTTTTTAAAGATACCAATAAGAAATATAGCATTGTATCCAGGCATGGTGGGGCAAAGCTGTAATCCCAGCAGTCCTGGAGGCTGAGGCAGGAGGATCATGAGTTCAAACTAGCCTCAGCAAAAGCGAGGCCCTAAGCAACTCAGTAAGACCCTATCTCTAAATAAAATACAAAACTGGGGATATGGCTCAGTGGTCGAGTGCCTGTGAGTTCAATACCCAGTACCAAAAAGTAACAGCAATAAACTAGTAGCAGAGTTAAGTAGATTCAAATCTGATTACGCAGTTAAGTAAGCTTATTCTTTTTTTTTTTTTTTTTTTTTTTTTGGTGCTGGGGATTGAACCCAGGGCCTTGGGCTTGAGAGACAAGCACTCTTCCAACTGAGCTATACCCCCAGCACCTTAAGTAAGCTTATTCTTAAATGTTAGCAAAACGCAGGGACAAAAATTGTTCTTCATTGGCAAAATCTCCAGGCTGTTTCATGAGGGCAAGCAGCACGAGATTTGTTCAGTACAGTCCCAAAACCTGACACAATGGTACCAAGCAAAGACCCTCTAAACTCAGAATGTAATGTAAGCACCACACTGTGATAGCTACTACACCATTCTCACACATCTTGAGCAACTTGAGTGCTGTCTGACCTCTGACTAAAATTGACCAAATTCCATATATCATCTTTTAACACATTAGTAAAAAGACCACAGCCTCCAAAGATAAATATAAGTTTTTTGTTTAAATATTTTTTTAGTTGTAATTGGACACAATACATTTATTTTATTTATTTTTATGTGGTGCTAAGGATCGAACGCAGCAACTCACACATGCTAGGCAAGCACTCTACCGCAGAGCCACAACCCCAGCCCAAATGTAATGTTTTTTAATAAATATTTTTAGTTGCAAATAGACCATTATTTTATTTACTTATATGTAGTGCTGACAATTGAACCAGCACCTCATATATGCTAGGCAAGCGCTGTACTACTGAGCTATAGCTGCAGCCCTATAACTAAGTCTTAATACCAGTCCCGCCATTTTCAAGCCATGTTATATTCATTAGCAAGTAAGCTGATCTCTCTAAAACCTTCCTATCTGATAGCCTGAGAGATTTTTCTTATTACTACAGAAAATGTATAGAAAACACCCAGCACAGAGCCAGGTACATTAGCTATGGAAATTATCACAGTGGTTACCGTCCACATAGCAGACATCCTTGATGTAGGACAACAGCAAGGACAGCAGGATGTCCAAGCGTTCAGCCACAGGATGGACCATCTGGTCAAGCTGCTCTGGATGATCAGCCTTGGTCTGAGGTTGAGTTTCTTCATCTTCATCCTTAGAAGTAAAAATTGACATTAAAAAATTAAGGTTTTACTTAGAAAACCTTCACAGCGACTATTTCCTGTGAGAGAAAATGCAGACACCTTCCCAGGCATGGGCTCTCAGTCAGCGATGCAAGTCAAAAAACAGAAGCCCAGATCCAGAGCAGCAGCTGCTGATTATATCCCATTTATTTATTTAGGTGTTGGGATGGAACCCAAGGCCTCAGGAACAACCACAAAGAACTGGCCATGCAAACATCCGACTCCCCCAGCTCATACTTCTGGTGCTAATATCTGGGTCCGCTTTCCCAAATCAGGGTATCCACCTCATGCTGGTAGGCATGTTGTCTACCAAACTAACAGCTGCTTCCCTTCTTCAGCAGAAAAGTAGCCCAAGACAATGTCTGAGGACCAATACTTGATTGACTGATAGGCGGTCGGAAAGGGTCAGATCCTGGTGTCAAGCTGGGACCAAACTCCAGGAGCAATTCCTCTTCAGAGCAATTGGCAGGATGAGCTGCAGACACTTCCCGGGAGAGCCTGGCCTCAAGGAGCACCATCCTCACCCTGTCCTGCTCCCTGACACTTCCCAAGAGGACCTGAACCCACCTCAACACCACCCCAGACTCCTGCTCTTCTATTTATTACTCCCTCACAGTGTGTGGTTCACAGTAACACAATGAAAAAAATTTTATGGATGGATGTGAAACCTATTTCACCAAATCCAAATTCAAATCCTTGGAAACAAACCAATTACCCCAGGCAGTAAACACATGGTAACAAACTACTCACTGAAGGAACTGTTTTCAGTTTTGCTAAATTATGTTAACCCTTGAAAAAGTGAGACACTACTAGTTGTCTCTTCCCACATTCTGAAACAGTGAACTTCCCATGTCCGTTCTCATTAACAGAAATGCTGACCATATTAAACAATCCTTCTGTGGAATCTGTGGCACCACCAGTTTGAGCTGCTATTTCCTCAGCATCTTCGATATCCTGCCGGGATGCATTCACCTACATTATAACACAAAAGACAAAAAATGAAAGCATTCAAAATACATCTGAGGGCTGAAGTTCCTATGCTACATATACTTTAGAAGTATCTGTATGATAAATTGTTAAAACACAATAATGGGGCTGGGGTTGTGGCTCAGTGGTAGAATGCTTGCCTAGCATATGCGAGGCTCTGGGTTCGATCCTCAGCACCACATAAAAATAAATAAATAAAAGTATTGTGTCCAGCTACAACTGAAAATATTTTTAAAAAACCCACAGTTATGGTACAGATCCATGAACTGATCTGGATTGTGAAGGAATTTAAGTGTCATACTCTAATATTATGCCAATACTAAATATTATAATCCAAGCTTCTTTCACTACATACTTGAATGAAATCAACATGAACTGCAATGTGACACATGCACTCAATCAGCCTCATCAAAATCAACATACGCATCTCTTTCTATGCTCTGGACACTCACATATTCTTTCAGAACCATGTCGTCAATCACCTGAGCAAAAAAGGATAAGCTGCAAGCTCAAGTGAATGATTACTCTTCACACCTCACACATCCTGTTCAGCATACTACCCAAATCATGCCTTTTCAATTATCTTTGCCTGATACCTATAGACAACCTTCGGAATGTTCCTTCAGAATACACTAGAAAAAGACAACAGATTCCAAATGCAGCTGAACAGTAAGGTAACCCCAAGGAAATGCTGCCAGCATGCACAACTGCCAGCTCTTGCAAGACCTACTTTGGTTTTGTTTTTCTACTATTTCTATTGGTACAATACAGTTATACATAATGATGGATTTGCTGTTAAATATTCACACATGCACAGTGTTAACAACGTAATTTGACTAACATCACTTCCCAACATTTCTCCCCTCCCTCTCATCCTTGTACCCTTTAGTCCCTTTCCTCTACTGATCTCCCTTTAATTTTCATGAAATCTAACCCCACTTTTCTTTTCCTTCTTCCCATCTAGCTTCTGTATAAGAGAAAATATACCACCCTTGTCCTTCTGAATAACTTACTTTGCTTGACAAAATAATGTTCTCAAGTTCCATCCATTTTGCTGCAAATGACATAATTTATTTTGTCTTTATGGCTGAATAAAACTTCACTATATACACCACATTTTCATTATCTATTCATCCACTGATGGACACCCAGGCTGGTTCCATGATTTGGCTACTGTGAATTGTGCTACTATAAACATGGTATGCAGGGGGCTGAGGATGTGGTTCAAGCGGTAGCGCGCTCGTCTGGCATGCGTGCGGCCCGGGTTCGATCCTCAGCACCACATACAAACAAAGATGTTGTGTCCGCCGAAAAGCTAAAAAATAAATATTAAAAAAATTCTCTCTCTCTCTCTCTCTCCCTCCACTCTCTCTTTAAAAAAAAAAAAAAAAAAACATGGTATGCATGTATCACTGCAGTGAGATGATTTTAATTCTTCAGGATACATACTGAGGAGTGGTAGAGCTGGGTCATATGCTGGTTCCAGGCCTAGTCTTTTGAGGAAGCTCCATACTGATCTCCATAATGGTTGTACTAATTTATAGTACCATCAATAGTGCAAAAGCGTTTCTTTTTCTCTACATCCTCTCCAGCATTTATTATTTATTATTATTAATTGGGTAATTTGATTTTTTGATGTTGAGTTCTATAATTTATATATTCTAGACAGTAATTCTCAGTCAGAAAGGAGCAACCAAAAATTTTCTCCAATTCTGTAACTTCTCTTCACATTCCTAATTGCTCCCTTTGTTGTGCAGAAGCTTAATTTGATGCTATCCATTTGTTAACATTTATTCACACTATTTCCTGAGCTATAGGGCTCCTACTGAGAAGTTGTTGCCTATGTAACAGGCTGGAGCGATGACCCTATATTTCTTCTAGCATAGTTTCTGGTCTAATTCCTAGGTCCTCAATCCATTTTTTTTTTTTTTTTTTAGCTGTTAGTGGACCTTTATTTTATTTATTTATATGCAGTACTAAGAATCAAACCCAGTGCCTCACACATGCTAGGCAAGTACTCTACCTCTGAGCCATAATCCCAACCCCCTCAATCCTTTTGAGTTAGGGTTAGGTTTTGTGCAGAGAGAGAGAGATGGGGGTCTAGTCTCATTCTTCTACATGTGGATAAACAGTTTTCCCAGCACCATTTATTTAAAAAGCTCTTTTCTCCAATATACGTATTTGGCAACTTTGTCAAGGATCAGGTGACTACAAATGGCTGGATCTGTCTGTCTTCTATTCTATACCACTGAAGACTCACTTTGTTCTGTCTCACCAAGGCAGCTGTCTTCCCCCCACTCACAGAGGTTTCTCACAGCCTTGCTTCCGAACCACCCACTTTCTCCTGGAACGGTCCTCACTCTTCAGTGATGAGGCCCTCCAAAAGGCAGCAAAGACCTCCTGTTATCACAAATCAAGCACTTGCTTTGCTCAGTCTTCTTCAAAGGTCAGCATTATCATGGTGCCAACTGGACCCTTCCTTCTTCCAGATACCCCAGGTATCCATTCCCCTGCTTCTATGGCCTTCCTCTCCTGGCCCTAACTGCATCACCCCACAGGTTGTCCACCAGCACCCCGACACTCAGCTCCACCTGTCCAAAAGGGAACATAGATCCTCCAACTTCCTCCTCGTGATGTTTCTTTCTGCTACTAATGGTAACACCAAGATTCTGTCCTCTGAAGGATTTCCTTCCCATACCCTCTGCTTTCCCACTTCCAACTCGGTCTCAAGGACCAGTTCACCTTTCCTCCACAATACCACTAGAATCCACCACCCCCTTTCACATTTTCTGCCTCTTATTACAGGTCTCCTCACAGTACTTTTACTTGTTTAGCATTGCAATTTGCCTTTTTTTAAAAAAACTTCAAATGAAAAAAAAAAAAAAACCCCATTTCAACATTACTTCCTCAGGAAGGCCCTGCTGGGTGCCACCCCTCCATATCAGGTACTCCAGCTCCTAACATGTGTGCTTCTTCTGATGTACTTTTCCCTTTGAGTGACTGTGTAAATGCCTTTCCCCCATCACTGTCCAGAACTCCCAGCACAGAGTTCACATATGTTAAGAGCAAAGCAGCAAAGGATGGTGAAATTTGTAGATTCTTTTCCACTGCTGCCAACAAACAAAATATATCCAATACAAGAAATCAAGAAAAAGTAGATTATTCAACACTTACATCCAACTTAAGCAGTTTTTCAATAATAAGCTCCAGAATTTCATGTCTCAAGGTTGGAAAATACACACTTATCCTTAGTAAATTATGAACATAACACTCCTAAAAGCATAAAACAAAAAATACACATTTCAACAGAATGTTTATTATATAAGCAAAACATAAATTATATCTTTATATGTTTAAACACAAATAAAATTATCTAACAATACAAAAATTTTACTGTTTCTATATATTACATTCAGCATAATTTAATCACTCCAATTATTCCAACTAAACTGAATCTATAATTTTACATACTTTCACAGTGTTTTAAAAAGCTATCCTTTTTATAATGCATCTCATGTAATTTATACATTTATTGTACACACAGGGCAGGTGTGGTGGCACACACCTGTGAACCCAGCTACTTAGGAGATTGAGGCAGGAAGATTACAAGTTCAAGGTCAGACTGAGCAATTTAGTGAGACCTTGTCTCAAACTAACAAATAAAAAGGGCTGGGGATGTAGCTCAGTGGTAAAGCACCCTGAGTTCAAACCCAACTATACTGTGAAAAATAAAGTGTAAAACAGTTTTAATATACTCAGAGCTGTGTGATCATCACCATGTTCAATTTTGAAACATCACCCTAAACAGAAACCCCATGTCCTAGAAGTCCATCCTTAAGCAGCTACTTTCTATTAATTTGTGTATTCTAGATATTTCATATAAATGGACTCATGTGGTCATCTGTAATGTTTTTAAGGTTCACTCATATTATAGCCTGTACTTATTTGCTGAATATTTTGTTGTACAGATCTAACCTGTTTTCTGAGTCTGTAAATATTAAAGTTGTTTCTACTTTTAGACTGTTGTGAATATAATGTTGCTATGAACATTCACATATAAGTTTAGTTTTGGTAGACTTATTTTCATTTATCTTGGGTACACAGTGGAAACAATGAAGCCATATAGTAATTCTACATTTAACCTTCTGAAGAAATTACCAAGACTGTTTTCCACAGGACTGCACCATTTCAGTTTTCTAGCAATGGAGTTCCAGGTTCTACCTATCCTTAACGTCGCTTGTTCCTGTGGTGGTCTTATCATGGCCATGCTAGTAGGCGTGAAGCAGTGCTGATCTACATTTCCCTGAGATGAGCTTCTTTTCACTATGTTGTAAGTTGGGTTTTGTTTGTTTGTTTGTTTTTAATAGATAAAAATCCTTTATCAGATACCTGATTTGCAAATATTTTCTCCCATTATCTGGAGTGTTTTCTTATTTCCTTGAAAGCATCCTATGAAGCAAACCATTTAATTCTGAAGTCTAATTGATGAATCTTTTCTTTGATGCTCATGCTTCAGACATCACATCCAGAAACTATTGCCTGATTCAATGCCATGAAAACTTATACATGTATGTTTTCTTCTAAGGCCTTTCTGACTAGGTTTTGGTTTTCTTGCTTTGTTTGTTTTTTTATAAAACTAGAGACTGAACTCAGGGATGCTCTACCACTGAGTTATCTCCCCAGGCCTTTTTATTTTGATAGGGTCACCCTGGGTTGCTAAAGCTGACCTCGAACTTGGGATCCTCCTACCTCACTCAGATTCCAGAGTAGCTGGGATTAGAGGCCTGCACCACCCACCCAACTTTCAAGAGTTTTACAGTTTTGTTATTTTTAGGCTCTTATCCATTTTCAGATTTTTTATATGCTGATATCCATACACTTCATTCTTTTGCTTACGAATATCCAAGTACATTAGCTCTAGTAGGTTTTTAATGGATTCCTTAAAATCCACAAAAAGGTTATATTTAAGTTTTACTTCTTCCCTTTTTTTCCTTCCCTTTTTTTTGGGGGGGGGGGCAATTCTGGGGATTGAACATAGAGGTGGCCTATCACTGAGCTATACATCCATCCCTTTTTTAATTATTATTTTTTTTGTAGTTGTAGATAGACAACATGCCTTTATTTTCTTTCTTTTTTTTCTTTTAATGTGGTGCTAAGGATCGAACCCAATGAATCACACATGCTAGACAAGTGCTCTGCCACTGAGTTACAGCCCCAGCCCACACACCCAATCCTTTTTGTATTTTAAGAATGGGTTAAGTTGCACAGGCTGGCCTCAAACCTGTGATCCTCCTGCCTCAGTCTTCCAAGTAGCTATCTTCCAGTAATTCTTGTCTATGTACAGGCTGAGCCACCGTCTTATGTCCTGCTTTCCATCTGGATTCTTTGCAATTCTTTTCTTGCCTAAATGCCCTGGTTAGATAGATGGCAAGAATAGGTACCCTGTGGTGTACATGTATATAGTCACAGCTTCTCAGAAAGTTGAGGTAGCAGGATGGCTTGTGTCTGGGTAACATAATGAGACACCACTGCGAAACAGAAACAAAAGCAGATATCCTTGTTCTGTTCCTCATGTTAGGGAAAACTGGTCTCGCACCATTGAGTCTGATGATAACCTGTGGGTTTTTCATAGATGACCTTTATCAGATTAAGAAAATTCATTTCTGCTTTTGACCTGAAAGGGTTAGAGTGTTTGTCAAATACTTTTTCTGCATCTGCTGAGGGGACCATCTGATTTCCATTGTTTTATTTTTTTTTAACATTTTTTGGAAGTAGTTAGAAACAATACCTTTATTTTATTTATTTTTTAATGTGGTGCTGAGGATGGAACACAGGGCCTCGAATGTGCTAGATGAGCACTCTATGCTGAGCCACCATCCCAGCCCCTCTATTCTTTATTCTACTGATACAGTGTATGTTAATTTATTAAATCAGCCTCATTTGCTTATGGTACATAAATTGTCTTAAGTTGCTAAAATCAGTCTGCTAGTATTTTTTGAGAATTTTTGCATCTATTTTCACAAACAATATGATAGTTTACAATGTTTCACTTGAAGCACACTATCACAAATATTAACAAAAGTTATTAACTACTTATTTAACATGTTAATACTTTAGGGAAAACTCTATGCTTAAAAGGTAACCACTGTCATTTATCAAAACCTACACCAATATATAAATATTGAACAGGGCTGGGTGGGAATAGAGCTCAATAGTAAGCCACTCGCCTAGCATGTGCAAGACCCTCAGCCCCATCCTCAGCACTGCAGGAGGAAAAAAGAAAGTTGCACAAATACTTAGGCAGAAATTTTGGGGGTGGGGGGGTTACTGGGAATCAAATTCAGAGATGCTTTACCATTGAGCCACATCCCCACCCCTTTTTGTTTTTTGAGACAGAGTCTCAGCCAAGCAAGGTGGCGCACACCTGTAATCCCAGCAGCTTGAGAGGCTGGGACAGGAGGATCACGTTCAAAGCCAGCATCAGCAATTTAGTGAGGCCCTAAGCAACTCAGCAANCCCCCCCGCCCAAAAAAAAAAAGAGAAAAGAAAAGGAATTACCTTTAGAAAGCAATTTTTAAGAAAAAGACACAACACCACATAAAACAATCTTTCCATTATTTCTGCCATGAAAAAAATCTCTTACCAATGTTCTCTCTGATTTTCTAACAAATGGAAATTTTTCCACCAGTATTGGCATAAGAAACCATGGTGTCCTATTAAAAAAAAAAAAATTAATCAATCCATGTTAACTAAATTTTCTAGAAAGGAACATTTTTCTTCTAAAAGCAAATATGGATAGATCACAAGGGAAAAAAGAACCCCTATACCTCAAACAATTCAAAGTTAAAATGAATGCATAGTTTCAGAGAAAATCTAAATTAACTTAGGGAAAAATAAGCTTTACTAACTTTAACATCGATAGCAAATCAAAGGGAAAGCTTTTCCTCTACAAGTTTTAACAGAGCTTCAGTTTAAAAATCAAAATATTCCACATGATATTTTTATATATTTATACACATATATCTATGTCTACCTATTTTATATATATATATACATATATATATATAAAATATATATATACACATATATATATAAAATATATATATACACATATATATATATAAAATATATATATACACATATATATATATATAAAATATATATATACACACACACACACACTTCAAAAAGGGAAAATAAATCATCAACTTGCATATAAGTTAAACAATGAACCTACAGAGGAAACTAGAAGTCCACCCCTCCAAAAGAAACCCACAAACCTGCAAAGCTTTTCTTAGAACTGCAATTTTTATTCATAATGGCATGACACAAATACAGAGGTTTCTCATTGAAAATATTTGGATAGCACATCAGTTGAAGATAAAAGCAAAATTCCAACCACTATACAAAAACTGGGGGAGAATCTGCATAGAAGTTTTTTAAATAATTAGATAATGAATAGAAAAAAGAAAAATCATTTTTTGTAAAAATGTGATTTCATCAACAAAATACAAAACCACACCATACCATTTGAGTTTTGGTGCGAATTTGCATTTTATAATTTCCTACTAATTGATTATAATTTTCTTTCTTTCTCTTTACAGCACTGGGGATTGGCCCAAGGGCCTTGCACATGCTAGGCAAGCACCCTGTTATTGAGCTACGTCTCTGGTCTAACCATAATTTCTTAAGTATTAAACACTACTATTGAAAAATATACTCACGATGGGACATATCTTGCTATTATTTGCAAGGCTCTGTGACATGTGTCAAAATTTGCAGGAAGATCTAAAAGGAGAAAAAGTCAAGAGCATGAACATCAACACAATACTTAAAACTAGGAAGATGAAAGCACTTGCTAAGCAAAACTGAAGATCTTTTTTTAAAATTATTTATTTATTTATTTTTATGTGGTACTGAGGATTGAACCCAGTGCCTCATGCCTGCGAGGTAAGCACTCAACCACTGAGCTACAACCCAGCCCCCAAACTAAAGATCTTATGAGATAAATTGTTTCAAGATTTTTCTCTACAACTCACTATCAATGAAGATTAAGTAGACTGTATCAGCAATAAATTTATGCCAACCAATTACATAGTAATGCTAAATGTATTAAATGTATCAAAAAGATTCTACCAAAGGTTATCATTTGTTGCCATCTACTTAATAGAACAGGTGCAAGTATATTCTATCACTAAGGATATATTCTCTAAGAAGGCATTTTTTGCTTTAATCCTTTTTTATACTTACTATCATCTTCATCATCAGAATCTGAAACATCTATGTCACCTTCCTTAATGATCACTCGGGCTTTTAAAACAACAACAAAAAAAAATATGTCACAGACTTAGACAATAATCAGCTATACCAAAAAAAAGCTGTTTCTCTACAGTCCAAACTAAGTACAATGATTACATTTACAACCAAAAGAAAAAAAAAAAAAAAGGTAAAGCAACTTGACAGTTTTGTTTTGTTTTTGCAGTACTGGAAATTGAACCCAGGAGCACTCTACCAATAACCTATATCCCCAGACCTTTTTTTATCTTGAGACAGGGTCTCATTAAGTTGCCTAGGATGGCCTCAAACTGATGATCCTCCTGCCTCAGCCTCCAAAATCATTGGGTTTACAGGTATGTGCCACCTCACCCAGCTTAATCATTTTTTAATACCTTTATTTATTTATTTTTATGTGGTATTGAGGATCGAACCCAGGGCCTTGCATGTGCTAGGCGAGCAATCTACCGCTGAGCCACAACCCTAGCCCTGGATCATTTTTAAACAGCTACAAATTCCTAATCGAGTTCTAAGACTGTCAGTGATTCACTAAAGCAAATTTCAATTCAACAAAACCATAGCTCAACATGAATCTAGAGGCCTCCAAGGGAACAAATGATCAGAATGCTAACTTGCACCCTGGAATCTTCCATGGTGAAAATATGTCAGTATGAAAAGAGAAGAAAATATTTTTATTAAGAGGGTTTTTATTTTTCTAACCCACACGTACACACAAACATGTGTGCACACACTGCCTGCTTACTGCCTATAGGTGATATCCTATACTACCTCAGAACTGTCAGCAAGGCAGCCATCAGCAGATGTAACCCCTTGACCTTGGGCCAGAACTGTGGGCCAAAATAGAAAAAGAGAGGAAAGAAAGAAGGGAAGAAGGGAGAGAGAAGAAAAGAGTAACCACTTACGGGGTACAAAATGAGAAGCAATCATGCTGAGACATGGTCTGAGGAAGACTGTCTGTGCTGAAACAAGGTGACCAAGAAAAGCCAAATACTCCTCCACCACCGTCTGACTTCTATTCAACCAAGGCAATCTCTGGTGTTGGGTGAAGATAATGAAAACAGTTCACTGGTACTTACTATTTTCAAAGTAGTGAATCAATAAGTAAAATAAATGGTAAACTTACCAAAAGAATGTTGATAAGCTGCTCGAAGTCTTTTGTCAAGTACATGATAGAGGAGCGGAATTCCAGCAGCCAGTTAATAATCTGGTCATCCTTTAATGAAACAAAGAAAAGTATTTTCAAAATCACAAATCTTCTAAGTAACAGAAAATGTATCTACTTTGTATTGGTCAGTTGTTGATAACATTTCAATTAGGGACTGAAGAGCTGAGAATGGTGGTGCATGCCTGTACTGCCAGCGACTCAGAAGGCTGAGACAGGAGGATTGCATGTTCAAGGCTAGCATGGGCAACTCAGTGAGACCCTATCTCAAATTTAAAAAGGCTGGGGGTGTAGCTCAGGCCCTAGTATGCACAGGAACTGGATTTAATTCCAATACAGTAAAATATTAAAAAAATAATATTTAAACTAGGTGAAAAAAAGTCAACAAATTTGCAATTAAGCCAAAATTTGAGTATCAAAACAGATAAAAAAAATCACAATAAACTTTACTGTTTTAAAAAAAGGTATTAGAGGGCTGGGGCTCGGTCTCAGCAGTAGCACACTTGCCTGGCATGTGTGAGGCACTGGGTTCAATTCTCAGCAACACATATAAATAAATAAAGGTCTATCAACAACTAAAAAAAATATTTAAAAAAAGAGAAAAGGTAGTAGAGTAACTCTAAAATACAGGAGAACTAAATTTAATACTTCACCTTGAACATTGTTTGCCCTTTACCAGTGAAAGCACTTCAAATGCTGACATCTGGGACTTTTTTAAATTGTGGAATTTTATCAGATTTAAATGCTAAAAGACCACAAAGGACCAATATCTACCTCTATTCCTCTATCTAAGCTGACTGTAAAGTATGTGGATAGTAGGGATGAGCTGATTTACTAGAGTCATCAAATAATAACTTTTTCTAAATCCATTAGGCTGGCTTTAAAAATGCACTGGAACGTGTTTGTACAAATAAAGGTTCCATTCCACTTTGCCAATAAAACATTTTTCAGATAATAAAATTACTGTCCAAAATAATTTTTAGCAACAAGAAAACTACTTAAAAAAAAAAAAAAAAAAAAAAAACACC
>NW_026000185.1:10875923-10930958 GCF_001458135.2 Marmota marmota marmota | reverse complement strand
TTTAAAAAAAAAAAAAAAAAAAAGAACACCCACCCATGTTTAACAGCTAAATGATCATATTATAGAAAATAGGACTATTTTTGTTGGTGGTGCTGCTGCTGCGGCTGGAACACTTGTGCATGTTAAGCATGCAGTTTACCACCGAGCCACACTCCCAGCTCCCAAAAGACATTATTTATATTTATACATATATATAACATGCAGAGGGAAAAATTATAAGGAAAAGCCCCAATTTGTTAAAGAAAATAATTAATACTTATTAAGACTCAATAGAAGAAAGTACCATCTAATGAGAAACAGACATGGTGCTTGACATTGTAAATATATCTTTTTCTAATTCTAAAAACTCAGCAAGCTGATTATTTAGTCCCATATTACAGTAGAGGAATCTGAGATTAACAGAGATTGATAAGCAACTTACCCAACCATGAAGTCGATAAAAAACCAGGTCAAACTTGCCTGCTGAGGTCAAATCTAGTTCAGCCCACTCTCCCATAGTGCCTTTCTCCATCAATCAAAGGAACTGCCACTTTTCCCCCCACTTTCATCCAATTACTCAGTGCTTTCTATGCCATGAACATGTGACACCAAGCGTTTGAGCATTTTCTCAAAATGAGAAAATTTCCTCATTTCCTCAAATAACTTGGCAGGAAAATTAAGTAAATCACAACTCACATTGTGATAATTTTATAATATAACACAACCACTGTGAATAACACTAATGGCAGCTCACTGAGACCAGAGACAGAGAAGACAAGCCAGGCTGTGTGCAAAGATGAATAAATTCAACATACAGTACCACAAAAAAAATAAACACAAATACTGAACAGAGGTGCTACCTCTCAGTGGTAGAGCACTTGCCTAGCATGTATACGGCAACTGCAACCCAGCAATGAAAAGGTAAATAAAGGGGCTGGGGATGTGGCTCAAGCGGTAGCACGCTCGCCTGGCATGCATGAGGCCCGGGTTCGATCCTCAGCACCACATACAAACAAAGATGTTGTGTCCACTGAAAACTAAAATAAACAATAAATAAATATTAAAAAAAAAGAAAAGGTAAATAAATAAATACATAAATAAATATCTATCCTACTCCTTTCCACCAAAAAAAGTGCAAAGATTAGGCATCGTGACGCACACCTGTAATCCCAGCAACTTTGGAGGCTGAGGTAGGAGGATTCCAAATCTGAGACCAGCCTGGGCAACTTAGTGAGAACTTGGGTCAAAAGTTAAAATGCTTGGAGGTGTAGCTGAATGATAAAGTACCCCTGAGTGAAATCCTCAGTACTAGAGGGGAATAAGGTACAAGGACTAGAGATGTAGCTCAATGGTAGAGCACTTGCCTAGAATGCATGAGACCCTGAGTTCAATCCCTGGCACTGCAAAAAAATTAAAAGTAAAAATAAAAAATAAACCATTCACAGACTTTAATGCTTTCACAGTAAACGTTTAGAAGCAAACAACTTGGAACACTCTGCTGAAGTAGCAGACACACAAGGGGTATATCAAGAATCTGCTGATATAAAGCACAGTGGAAAATACACACACACAAAAATTGACCCTCTGTACATTTGAAAGGAGAAAGTGAGGCTTCAGTTGTCTTTAAATGGTAACACTTTTTGAGGGTAATATTCCTTACAAAGGGAAAAGCATGTTTTCAGAAAACTGAAGTGTTTCAGTATGGCTGGAGAATATAATGAGCAAGCCAAAAGATAAACCGAGAATCAGAAAAAGCTCCAGTCAGGAAGCCAACAATTCAACTGAGTCTGTCTGACAGAGTGAGTAGCTTTGTAGATCACAATAATGGTGTTGATAACAACAGTAAACACTAATACTGCACTTACTGTGTACAAGGCAGTGTTCTAAGACTTCAACATATATTAACACATTAAAACAACCTCATGAAATAGGGACTACTTCTGATTCCCATTTTATGGATGAGGACACTGAAACAAAGAGCAGTAACTTGCCCTTGATCACACAGCTAGTAAGAGAGGCAAGCCAGAGCCTGCTCAAATGAAGCAGATACAGAGGAGCTCTTCCAGAAAAGTCACATGAAAAGGTACAAAAATTAAAGCAGCAACCTCAGGGAATAAAGCATCTCGTGAAACTGCACACAGAAAAATGTTGCAGGCTGTGCCAAGAAGTTGGCCCTTTATTCTTCCATAGCCTTGAAGTTCTTTAGAAAGGGGAATGGCAACGTAAACATGTGCTCTGGAGAGAAGAATCAGGCTTCACTACTAAGGATAAATCTGGGGGGAAGAGGGATACACAGGAGATAGGACCTATAGACCACTAAAAGGTAACAGGAAAGGGGCTGGGGATGTGGCTCAAGCGGTAGCGCGCTCGCCTGGCATGCGTGCAGCCCGGGTTCGATCCTCAGCACCACATACAAACAAAGATGTTGTGTCCACCGAGAACTAAAAAATAAGTATTTAAAAAAAAAAAAAAATTCTTGTAAAAGGTAACAGGAAAAATCCAGGTGAAAGAATACAAACAAAACAAAAGATCTGATTTTTTTTTTTTCATTGATATGAGGGGTGAGAAAGTTCAGAAAGACTCCACAGTTCCCAGTTCAAGAACTGGATAAGCAATAAACAGTAAAGCATTAAGAGTCAGTCAGCATGGTGGGCTGGGATTGTGGCTTAGCACAAGAGCTTTCGCTTAGCACGTTCGAGGCCCTGTGTTGAATCCTCAGCACCACTGAATGAATGAATGAATGGATGGATGGATGGTATTGTGTCCAACTACAACTAAAATATTTTTTTTTAAAAGTCGGTGTGGTGATACACACCTGTAATCCCAGCAGCTCCAGAGGCTGAGGCAGGAGGATTCCAAGTTCAAAGCCAACCTCAGCAATTCAGTAAGGCCCTAAGCCACTTAGTAAGACCCTGCCTCAAAATAAGAAACTTATAAAGGGCTGAGGATGCACCCTTAGATATAATCCGTGTTTAAAAAAAAAAAAAAGTTAGTGTGGTGGTGACACCTATAACTTCAGTGAATCCAGAAGCTGAGACAGGAGGACCACACATTCATGGCCAGCCTTGGAGCAAGACCCTATCTCAAAATGTAAAAAAGCATTAAGAGGAGTTGAATATTTAGCTCAGTAGCAGAGTGCTTGCCTAACATGCACAACACCCTTAGTTTGGTCCCTGGCAAGGAAAAAGAAAAAATAAAAGCTTTGGGGTGATGCAGTTCATCAGTAAGCACCCCTGACTGCAGTACTGGGGGTGGTGAGGGAGGGTGGCTACAGAAGAGTAGGTTTGGGAGGGAGATGAGTTTAACTTGCTAATTTGGAGTACCTATAACAATTCTGAGTAAATATATCCAACATATAGTTAAGAAACAAGTCTGGAGCCTGAAAGAGCACTATGAGCTACAGAAACAAATTTTGGGGAGCTACCAGGACACAGATTCCAAAGCCATGAGGCATAAGGCAACCAAACAGGAAGAGTGTGCAGTGAGAAAAGGGAGGGACTTTGGAAATTCAATCAACACCAAAGTTAACAAGCTGTCAAAAGAGTGACCTGAGGGCTGAGTTTGTGGCTCAGAGGTATAGCACTCGCCTGGATTTGATCCTCAGCCACCACATAAAAATAAATAAATAAAATAAAGGTATTGTGTCCAACTACAACTACAAACTATATATATATATATATATATATATATATGAAAAAAAGAGTGAATTGAGCTAAGTGATCAGAATAGAGGAGCCACACAGATACTGAAGGTCAGTTGTTGAGAAGTGGACACCCAACAGTGCCAACTCTATGAAGAATTAGTGTGAGGCTTTAAATTAGCACACTTAAGAAATCACTGGTAACCTCTGTCAGGGTAATTACACCAGTGATAATAGTGGATTGAGATGTAAATGAGAAATGAGGAAGCACAGGTTGTCAACAGGAACAAAGCAATAGCTAACAATTATATTATAAAGTCCGTACTTTGGGTCAGAGGCTGTTCTACGTGTTTCTTGTATATTAACTCATTGAATCCTCTTTTAAAACCTCCATGTTGAAAAAAAACCTCTATTATTCTGATTTTTCAGTATCTCTGTCATCCACCAGCTAGATGCCAACAACACCCCTCTCTCCCAATTATGACAACCACAAATGTCTCCAATCTTTGCTAAATTGTCCTTTGGGTGGTCAAACTGTCAAGCCTAGTTGAGAAACTACTGGGTTAAAGTAAGATGGGATTATAGAGAAGTTCTGAGGACAGAATAGCACCGAAAGTACAAACTAATGCCTGTCAAAGTGGCAATGACTTTGCTATTGGCGAAAGGAAAGTTACCTTTATGTTTGGATCTGACAGCTGGTTCTTCAACAACTCAAAGTCATTTGTTTCACCCTAAACGAGAAAGGGAAAAAATTCATTATACTCATGGTTTCTTGTAAAATAGAACTTTTACCTATACCTTAACATGAGATGGACTGCAAAAAAAATAGACCTTATAACTTTCACATCCCTTGTTACTATAAAATCACGACTTCAAAAATTTGAAAACTCGGGGCTGGGGTTGTGGCTCAGCGGTAGAACACTTGCCTAGCAAGTGTGAGGCACTCGGTTCAATCCCCAGCACCATGTAAAAAAACTAAATAAACAAAATAAAGGTATTATGTCCATCTACAACCAAAAATATTTTAAAAAATTGTTTTTGGAAAAACTCATGTTAGTGGGAAAGGGGGATCAGAAAAAAGCAAATGACAAGTAATTCAGAAGCCATTCATATTTAGCTACACTTTGTACTGACATTTGAATATTACAGTTGATATTCTTGAGAATTCTCAAAATAAAGGGGGGAGAAGCACTATACTGATCTAACACAAAGGGAACTAAGACAGTAAACATTCAAATGTATGGATATTATATATAAATTTACAGTCATTTATGTTTTGTTTCTACTGTGGAGACCTAGTAGAATAACCTGTAAACTAACATAAAAACACCAACTGTTTATAACACTGAGGCAGGAGGATAGAAAGATGGAAGCCAGGACAACATAGTAAGACCCTGTCTCAAAATAAAAAATGAAATGGCTAGGGATGTAGCTTAGTGATAGAGCACTTGCCCAGCATTCACGAGGCCCTGGGTTAAAACTCTAATACTGGCAAAGAAGGGGCTAGGGAGATAGCTCATTGGTAAAGCACCTGCCTAGCACGCATGAGACCATGAGATCAATCCCCATCACCACGTAAAAAATAAACAACAATAAAAATGATATAAAAAAAAAAAAAAGCAATTCATTTAAAAAATAATACTGGTAAAGAAAAGTTAACACAAAAACAAAAATCTCTATTTGGTTTATTGTTCCAAAATAGTGCTTAGGTAATTAATTTCTTAAGAAATAAAATGTTCTAACACTTATAAATGTTTGCAAGAAATACTAGTATAGCATTGCTGAGGTAATTAATTTCTTAAGAAATAAAATGTTCTAACCCTTATAAATGTTTGCAAGAAATACTAGTACAGCATTTGAAACTTTAAAACCTCAGCAAAGATTTTATTACTCTAATTTTGAAAAGCATCATACACATTATTAAATATTTGATTGCAATATTGGTACCTAAAATTCATTTTTAAATGTATAGAGGGTTTTTCTTTTATTGGCACTGGGGATTGAACCCAGGGCATTGTTCATGCTAAGCATTTGCTCTAATACTGAGCTACATCCCCATCCTTACATTGGTCTTTAGTTTTAAAGCTATTGCTGTATTTGTGACCAACAAAATCAAACCTCACATGTCATCTCCTCTTACCTTTTTATATTTCAGCAACACTTCTGAAACCGTTCCACCAAACCGAACAGTTTTTCTTGGAGGAGAACTGAAGAAATCGTTCTCTAATGCAAGCATATCTGAAATCCTGTAGAATCAAGATTACCACACTACTAAGTTCATAACACAGAAAAATAAAAATTATAATAGGCACAGCTAGAGATGCAGCTTAACAGTAGTGTCTGCCCAGCATACGTGAGTCCCTGAGTTAGATAACCAGCACTGTAAAAAAAATAATAATAATAGCCAACAACCTTTTCTTGCAAGACTATGCTAAGGTTTCTTAAATGATCTCCACTTTTATTCCCCAAAAAACCATTCTTCACTCAGTGAAAATGGTCTTCCTGCTGCACTTGGAATAAGAATCCAAATTCCTACAATAATCCTACAAGATCAAATATCAATCTGGCCCCTGCCTACCTCTCTGACCTCATCTTCAACCACTTGTTTTACTGTAGGCATAGCGTCTTTTCTGTTCTTCCAACCTGTCAAGCTGGTTCCATTTCACTTGCTATTCACTACATCAGAAACACTTGTCATTCAAGCTGCAGCTCAAATGCTGGAGGCCTTCCCCATCAGAACTCTAATGTACTCTACCTCTCCCTTATACCTCCCATTCCCGTTGTACTTCTTCACAACATTGATCACCATCTGAAATCATCTCACTCATTTATTTACTGGCCTATTTACTGTCCCACTGGCACACTGTAAGCACTATTGAGAGCAAGAACTTTAGTCTCTGGATATCCACTGTTTCCAGTGTCGAGCACAGTTTAAGTCTGCACTCATTAAATGATGGTGAGAGGGTGCCAGTGGTGCACATTTGTAATCCCAGCTACTCTAGGCGGAGCCAAGGAAGATGGCAAGTTGTCGCCGAGCCTGGGCAATTTAGCAAGACCTTGTCTCAAAAAATAAAAAGGGCTGGAGTTTTAGTTCAATGGTAGAGCACGCCTGGGTTCAATACCAGTGCTACAAATAATTACATAAATATGAATATTAGGATAAATGTTTTACAAGGTTTGCTTATTTAAACAGAGCAAGGGGGAGCACAGCATTCTACTCACTCTGAAGTTAAACCCCAGGTGTTTCACAGGGGTTAAGGACTTTTTTAAAGTCGAGCAAAATAAAACTGTTAACATACATAGGTGTGTTGAAAGATTTCAAATCAATTTTTAGGATCTGTCATCAGTGACAGCATTCAGCTGAAAACCCACCACCTAGAAAACGCTTGAGGGAACAGGTCAGAAGCAAAGGCAGTGTTTAGGCCTGGGACCCACTGAGGGAGCCCAGAGGGATGAATGGGGGATACCGGGCTACAGAATGGACTCGTTTGTCCCTCCCATCTCCATTACCCACGAGGCGGGAATACGCTCTCTCTCGGAGCTGAAATGGTCCTCTATCCCTGCTCCCACCATGCTCCATTAGCTTCTTCCCTGATCCTTTCGGATCTGCTCCCCCAACCCAGGTCCTGAGCTTTGGTCCCACAGTCACAGACGCAAGCGGCCCGAATCTTACCCAGTCCGTGTCGTGACCGCTGAGGCTGAAGCGGCTCCTTCCCCCGGCAACCGCGTGTGAAGTAGCTGGGCCGCCATCGCGCCCAACTTGCGCGACTGCTGCGCTTCGCGCCGGAAATCGTGCTCTTTCCAGGCACCTCTCCTCCCCTGAGCCTCCGTCCCGGAAGTCGCTCTGGCGAGCGGCGGCTTTCGACCAATCAGAGCCCCTACGTGGGGAAAGCAGAATGATGCCGCCGAGCTAGAGCGCCGCCGCCCCGCCCGAGGCCCCTCCTTCTCCTCGGAGGACTTTCTCTGCCCCAGCAGTGTGGGCGTGTTCCCAGCCTCTTTGCTCTGGGCAGAAAGGAAACCCGGAGGGCCGCCTCTGCAGGGATCTGAGGACCCCAGAAAAAGTGCCAAGACACCCAAAGGAGCGCTAAGCCGTGGCTGGGCTCCCCCGTATTAATTTTGCGGAGTCAGAACCTCCCTCAGTTAAACAGAAGAAACTGCAGCCCTGTAATCAACCCAGACCCCGCAGAGGAAGGGGATTGGAACCCTACCGCGAGTCCCAGGAGCCTGGCCGCGTACCATCCTTAGGGGCGCCCAGAGGAGGAACGCAGTCATCCAGACCCACCGAGCCCGGAGAGGCTTTTCCACGCAAAGGGAACCGCAGAGGCCAAGGCCTGCGGACTGCCCTTCCCCTCAGGACCTAAGAGGGGTAAAGAGGACTTTGGGAAACTGTGTAGAACTATTAATGCATAAAACCAGCTACAGCAACCTATTAAATATAAAGCCTAGTTAGTTCTGTTTTCAACAGTGTGAAATCACTAACTTTCTGCTGTCTCCAGTTGACAATGCTTTGGAGTTCCAGGAAAATATTAGAAAATATTGTCTCTGTCCCAAGAACAGAGACAATAACTGCCCTTTAGCTCACAAGGGCACTTCAAGAGAGCTGTTTTCCCAAAATCTCTTCCACTCCACCCCCAAAACAAAAGCGAAATAAATACAGTTCATGGGCACAGTTCATGTCAGTAGAAGTGGAACTAAAGTCTCATGCAATTCATTTCATCATTTCGTTTTAAAAGTTGAACGTGTGAAAAAGAAAGTTATTTAAAAAAGAACACTTGTGAATGTGCCATACAATGTAAGAACAGATTAATCTGTACTATTGAAACTTCTCCTAAATATAATTTTCTCCATGCTTTTCTCTCAAAGGTAATCACTATCCTGATTTTTTAAAATCATTTTTTATGTAAATACCCCATATATTCCTAAACAATGGTTTTTGTTTTGTTGGTTTTGATGGTGGGGATTGAACCTAGGACCTAGAGCATGCACAGTCTCTAACATTGAGCTACACACCCAACCACCCATGTACTATTCATTTTTGCTTATCTTTAAATTTTTAAAAATTATTTCCATGCTATATCATACTGCTACATGTTTTCAATAGTATACTTCTAAAATTCACATCCCTGTTGTATGTAGTTGTGGTTTATTTTGTCATAATGCATTCCATTACTTGAGTATACAAAAAAGTTTTCCAAAGTGGCTGTACACTCCCAGAAATATCCTCTCCTTAAGCTTCATCATACATGCTTATTCTTCCAAACACAGATAAGACTAGGCTGCTATGTGTGTGTGTGTTTGTTATGTGTATGTGTGTGTGTGTGTGTGTATATATATATATATATATATATATATATATATATATATATATATATATCTCCCTGAACATAACATTGGGGAAAATTAAAATAGGATTGAGGAGTTAGATTAGTGGTAGCACAGGCCCTGGATTTGATCCAGGGAGGTAGGGGTGCAGAATGAGAGGGACACACTTAAAACTAAATTGCAGGGCTGGATTGTGGCTTGGCGGTAGAACACTCATCTAGCACGTGCAAGGCACTGGGTTTGAGTCTCAGCACCACATAAAAATAAAAAAATAAATGTCTAACTACAACTAAAATATTTTTTTAAATGTGTTTAAAAAAACTAAATTGCATAATTTACTATTAGAGTTCTACAGACTTGTCCCTTCTTTAGGGATCCTATTCAATCAACCTGATCCATGGTCCAGCTAATTTGCTGAGATAAAAACCTCCTTTTTCCAGCTTTGCCTTCCCCAGAATCTCATCTTCCTTTGATGTCAGCCTTAATCAAAGAAAATAAAGACCCTGCCCTCCAAAATCAACACAACAAAAAAAGCACACAAGCATTAAGATCCTACCTGCCTTGTCCACAGTATAGCCGTCTTTTTACATCACTGCGCACCACAGTCGTTGGTCATTGTTCTGATCTTCTTCATTGCAGAGTGAAATTTTGCCTTACTTTCATGTACCCAGAAGACCCATTAAACCATTCTAAAAAAGCAGTCTTTCACAAAAGAAAGGATTTTTGTGGGAGACCATCCTCCCACGTGATTCGAGTTACCTCCCTGGCTGGGCAAGAGGCGCTTAGACACATCTTTGTGTCCAGAGCTTTCCCCACCCTTCTCAGGTCCAAGGGCTTGCCCATGTGGAAGCGTGCCTGACCACAACCCCTGAAGACCCAGTCGTCTCACCTGACCTTGAGACACTGACCCCCTTAATCTTCATTGGATGAGATTTTCCCCAGAATTTTTTGTTCCCCAATAAGAGTCCACTCCCTGGCATGTTCTCTCTCTCTCTCTCTCTCTCTCTCTCCTCTTCAGTATACCTCGATACTCTAATAGGTAGCTTGAGACTGGGGGTACGAGAAGCCATCCTGGAGCTGGTTTAAAGGTAACTAAAGTCCGTCTCTTTAACTCAAACTCCCTTTGGATTTCTCATGTGGCCGAACCTTCACCTATGAAACCTGAGCTGGCCGAGAGCTAAAGATTTTTTTTCCCCTCTGAAGTACTGGAGGTTGAATGTGGGATGCTCTACCACTGAATTACACCCACAACCCTTTTTTTTTTAGACAAAGTCTTACTAAGTTGCCAAGGCTGTCCTAAAACTTTAGATCCTTCTGCCTCAGCCTCCTGCTTCCTGGGGATTATAGGCAAGCTCCATCATGCCTGGCTCTGAAAGATGAATTTTACAACAATACCTAAAGTAGTTCTTTTATTTAAAGCCTTTGGCTTACAAGCAACAGAAACTAACTAGCTAGCTTAAGCAGAAGAGAATTGTTCTAAGGATACAAGAAAATCATAAAGCATCAAAAGAGAATTTTCCATGGACCAAATTTTAGTCTAATGCCTTCCAATAATCCAGTTAACACTGGCTAGAATGCTAGGTGTGATGGCACACACTTGTAGTCCCAATTACTCTGGAGGGTGAGGTATGAGTATCTCAAGTTTAAGGCCGGACTGCACAACTTAATGAGACCTTGATACAAAATAAAAAATAAAAAAGGCTGGAAATGTAGCTCAGTGGTAGATTGCTTGTCTAGCATGTGCAAGGCTGGGATTTAATCCCTAGTACTGACAATGAAAACAACACATTAATTTAGAGCCTTCCTCCACATTACAGAGAAGTATAAAGCAGTTTCACTTCTCAATGTTGGCACTATGGATAGTTTGGGCCAAATAATTCTTCAGGGGAGGGGGGCTGTCCTGTGAATTCTAGCTTTTTAGCACACTCTCTGGCCTCTAGAATATGGTAGCACTCCCTTCCTCCCTCTTGTGACAAGGAAAAAAGTCTCTAGACATTGTCAAGTGTCCCCTGAGGGGCAAAATTGTTCCAGGCAAAAACCATGTGTATAAACAAACATATTTGAAAAAATTAGGCCTGTAATCCCAGTGGCAGAGCCTGAGACAGGAGGATTACAAGTTCAAAACCAGCCTCAGCAAGCAATTTAGCTAGACCCTGTGGGTGGGGATGTGGCTCAGTGTTGAAGGGCCCCTGAGTTCAGTCCCCAGTACCAAAAAAAAAAAAAAAGAAAAGAAAAGAAAGAAAGAGAACAAGAAAGAAAAACAAAATATACAAAATGCAATAGTCATAAAATTTCCATTTTTGTTTTAATATTCTTAGGGTGCATAGACAATACTAAAAGGAAAAACTTTAGATAAATTGAATTTAATAGAGTTTAATTGAGCATAGAACAATTCATTAATCGAGTAGACCTCAGAACCAGAACAGGCTTAGAGAGCTCCAGCCTGCAATGTGGTCCGGCACCATTTATGGACAAAAACCAGAAATAAAGTCCAGAGACAGCTGGATTGCTTGCAGTACCGGGTCATTTGCCTTATTTGAACATGGTCTGATCAGCATCTATCTGTGATTGACTGAAGCTTGGCTGCTGCCATTGGCTCAGATTCAGCTATGTTACAAAAGTTTACTCCTAAGATAGGCTTTCAGTTAGCTTATGGACCAGTTAGGATTTAGTTCCTTACATAAGCACTCAAGTACAGAGGCATCCTCAAGCCAAACTGAATAGTTAGTTATCCATTTACCATTTTATTCTGCTAGAAAACCATAGTAAAACTATACAAAAGATGGATGTTGTTTAATTCCTTTTTGAAATGTTTTTCAGCTATTTACTAAAAGGATGGTCTTCCTGCCCACAAAAAATTCCTTAGGGGTTGGGGTTGTGACCCAGTGGTATAGCACTCGCCTAGCACACATGAGGCACTGTGTTCGATGCTCAGCACTGCATAAAAATAAAATAAAGGTATTGTGTCCATCTACAACTAAAAAAATGAATATATTTTTAAAAATTCCTAGACTGGGGTTGTGGCTCAGCGGTACAGTGCTTGCCTAGCATGTGCAGGGCCCTGGGTTCAATCCTCAGCACCACAGAAAAAAATAAATAAATAAAAATAAAGGTATTGTGTCCAACTACAACTAAAAAATAAATATTTAAAAAAATTCCTTAAAGGGCAACTGTATCTGAATGAAATTGTGAATCAATAATGTATTTTCTATTCTTTTATTGGCATAATTTCAGAAAGCAGCTTTCTCTGTCTTGCTAAATGGTCTTTGGTTGGCAGGGGCTGCCTAACCTCAGCTTCATCTTGTCTACAGGCTTTAAGTCTAATAGTAATTAACATCTATAGTTATCCATTCCATAAATATTTACTAAATATCTAATTACCAGACTCTGAGCTAGACATTGGGGGTATATTACAAATAAAAAATGGCCCTTGGGCTGGGGTTGTAGCTCAATGGTAGAGCACTTGCCTAGCATGTGTGAGGCACTGGGTTCACTCCTCAGCATCACATAAAAATAAATAAATAAAAATAAAAGTATTGTGTCCATCTACAACTAAAAAAAATATTTTTAAAAAATGGTCCTTGTCTTCATGAACCTTTCCATCTAATGAGTGAAACAATGATCAAACATAATGTACAAAACAAGTAATTTTAAGGAGATAACATGGTACTATGTGGGCAGAATTTACCTCTTTGAGAAGTTCATAAAAGCTGGGCATGGTAATCCCAGCAGCTCAGGAGGCTGAGGCAGGAGGATCACAAGTTCAAGCCAGCCTCAGCAACTTAGGGATACCCTGCCTCAAAATAAAAAACAAAAGGGGTTGGGGGTGTAGCTCAGTGGTTAAGCATCCCTGTGTTAAATCCTCAGTACAGAAAAAAAAAGGCCATGGAAGACTTCTCTGAGAAAATAATAACTGAGATCTGAGAACCCAGAAGGGACAGGGGCATAGGGGGCTGGGAGGGGGCAGTGCTTTGAAAGCAAAGAGTAGAAAATGTCATACTGCGGCTTTTAGTCTTATAGTCTTACAGTGCAGGGCAAAGGCAACAGTCTTTTGCAGGAATAGTGGTAGCTGAGAGAAAACAGGCAAAACTACAATCCTGAGATTAACCTAGAAATCCTCTTGTAATGTAAACACTGATTCCCTTTCCTTCTGTACATTAGAATTGCTCTCTGTTAGTCTTTTGGGAAAGGGAGACGCAAAGGTACAGAAATCTTTTTGTATTATTCTTTCAATGCTGGTGATTGAACCCAGGTCCATACACAAGGGTAAGGAAGTGCTCTACCACTGAGCTACATCCTCAACTTTAAATTTTTTTTCTATGTATTTTTATATGATGCTGAGGATCGAACCCAGTACCTCACACGTGCTAGGCAAGCACTCTACCACTGAGCCACAACCCCAGCCCCATTCTCTGCCGCAGTCTGACTGGGCACGAAATAACCAGGAGGTCACAAGCCACTTATAGGTTCAAACAGGAACTACTTTATTCTAGAACCCACTTGAACTCAATGGGAACTCCACGAGAACTCAAAACTAGCAGGCACCCGAGGTAGCAGGAGCCGCCTTATTGCCGGACAGCAGAGGTTTATATGCACAACTGAATACACAGCTTGTTTCAATTTAGCATCATCCAGTTACAGCAATCAGTCATTATCTTAATAATTATTCACAGCTTAACTTAATTATCATCATCTTAATGGCTCGCTGGCGCTACCCCTCACCCACTCCTGGCAAAATGCCAGGCACCATCTTGACTTGGTTGTGGCTCTCAACATCTCCCCCTTTTGTTTTTAAACAACAAGTATATGACTTAGGGACCGTGCCTGTCTTAGGTTGTCCAATACTACATATGGTCCTTACCCGTCATCGGATGAGCTGACCTCAAGGCGTCAGCCTCCTGGTCTTAGGTTGGTACCATTGCAATTGGATCTTACCCGTCATTGACTACCGGCCCAGCATTTTTAGCCATACTTGTGGATAACAACCATCACAAGCAGAAGGGAGGAGGATACAAAATGCCACGACACCAAGCCAATTGACGGCTCCTTTTGGAAAAATTGTACCACCGATGACACCATCAGCAAAGATACCCCGGCACTACCACAATTCACTGCACCAACAGACAGTTCACAATGCATACAAGTTGCCCCAGTCCGGCTGCAACAAAATAACCGGGGGGTGATGAACAACTTGTGTAGATTGATACAGCAGAAGAGGGAGCCCTTTATTGTAGGACAACAGAGGTATTTATACATTCCACATAGCTTATCTAATTAACATAAACTCGATACAGCAGTCAACCAATAAGGAATCTCCACACTTAATGGCTCGCTGGCGTTACTTCACAAACCACTCCCTCTGGCAAAATGCCAGGCACCATCCAGACTTGTTTACAGACTCAAACAACAAGTGATACATAGTCCAGGCAAGTTCTGCAAGTAGTTCAAAGCAGAGGAATCCATTAATATGTCCATTTCCTCTCAAAGTAAATCAACTCCTTGATTGAGCATCACTTGTTGAGTTACATTATTCATTGATGCATCAGTTTATACAGTTTGTTGTGATAGCTATTGCAGAAGCTGTAGTTGGTTTTATCTTTGTCTTCACCGGCCCTGGGATGAAGATAGGAATTCTGGCAATAATGGCTAAAAAAAAAATTATGTAGCATTCCAGCAGACACTAAAAAAAAAAAACAATTTTCTAAACAATTTAGTATCCTGAATAGAATTAGATATAATGAAAAGGAAAGGTGAAAACAAACAGATCTGTTAACCACATTTTAAAACAACCCTCAACAGCTGTTTACCTAATTTAAATCAAACTGTTTAAATTACTTGAATAAAAAAAATATTGGGATCCATTTTTTCATGAGTGCTCCTCATATATGATTTATGGACATACACACATACAGACATACAACACATAACACAACTGTGCACACATAACACAATACATACAACACATAACATAATAGTAAAGGCCTTGTAGCTTTTCACAGGTGAAATCCCCATTGCAATGTTTAAAAACTCCACAGTCAAAAAAGGCCTAGGAGTGGCAACTAATCCCCATAGAAGTGCAATGATATTAGATTGGAAGGATCCTAAAGGAGGTGAAGGAACTATACAGCCATATGTATTGGATCATCTTCCTATAAATTTATGGGGACGAGATGTCCTAGATCAATTAGGTTTGACATTAACAAATAACATCAATCCAAATGCACACACTATAAGGCATAGACAAGGTTTTAGGAAAGAAAAAAGATTAGGAGAACAAGAACAAAGTATAGCAGCACAAATACAAATAGATCAAGGAATAGATAGACATGGATTGGGTTTTCAGAAGGGTCACTGAGACAATAACAATTACTTGGAAATCAGAAAGACCAGTTTGGGTTCCTCAGTGGCCCCTGACTAAAGAAAAGATACAAGCAGCCCATGACCTGGTCAAACAACAATTAGCAGAGAGACATATACAACCTTCCGTATCTCCCTATAATATTCCCATTTTTGTCATTAAAAAGAAATCTGGTCAATGGAGATTATTGCAAGATTTAAGAGCCATTAATAATTAAATGGTTGTTATGGGACCTGCTCAATCAGGGATTCCTCAATTGTCTGCTTTGCCAAAAACCTGGTATGTTTTAGCTATAGATATTAAAGATTGTTTTTTTTCAATTCCAATTCATCCTGAGGATAGTCCACGTTTTGCATTTACTATCCCTGCACTAAATCATGAAGGTCCCGGTCAGAGATATGAAAGGAAAGTACTCCCTCAAGGGATGGCTAACAGCCCAACGATGTGTCAAATTTATGTTAACAAAGCAATCCAGCCACTTAGAAATCAAAATCCTGAACTACAAATAATTTCACTATATGGATGATGTATTGTTAGCACACAAAGACAAAAACACATTGCTAGAATGTTATGCCACATTTACAAACTTATTAAAAAATTATAATCTAGAGATAGCAATAGATAAAGAACAATTAAATTTTCCAATTAATTATTTAGGAGTTCTATTATCCTCAACCATGGTCCGTCCACCAAAAATTCAAATACGAGTAGATCAACTCAAATCACTTAATGACTTTCAAAAGTTATTAGGAGACATAAATTGGATAAGGCCTTATTTAGGTATACCAACAGGAGAGTTGGGACCTTTATTTGATATCCTAAAAGGCCCATCAGATCCAAATTCACCCCGCATGTTAACGCCTAAAGCAAGAAAGGCATTAAAAATTATTGAAACATATATGGAAAATATGCATTTGGATAGAATTGATATAAGTTTGCCTTTATTATTTATTGTACTAACAACAAAAAATATTCCTACAGGAGTATTTTGGCAAGAAGATCCATTATTGTGGATACATTTATCTTATTCTCCTAACACTATTCTTACTAGGTATCCTGAGGCTGTAGGACAATTAATATCAAAGGAATAAAAGTAACAAAGAAAGTGTTTGGAATTTCTCCCAATAAAATTATTATTCCATATACTATGGATCAAATTGATGAGTTAGCTAATGAGTTAAATACTTGGGCAATAATCTTGTGTAAATCTAATGTTTCATTTGATAACCACTTACCATCTTATCCTTTGTTGTCTTTTTGGTCTTCGAATCCTGTAGTTTTTCCAAAAATGACAAGAAAAACACCTATCATGAATGCTCCAAATATATTCACTGATGGGTCACATAATGGTACAGCAGCAGTAGTTACCCCTGATCAAACTTTTACATCTTTAGTACCCAAACAATCAGCTCAAAAGGTAGAGCTTAATGCAGTATTACAAGCTTTTGTGATATTTAAAGTTTCTGTATTTAATTTATTTTCCGATAGTCAGGATATAGTTAATGCTATAGTATCCCTTGAAGATGCTGGTAGGATTTCCCCTTCCTCCACTGTTTTCTCTTTGTTTTCCACTATACAAAGTCTAATTTGGGACAGAAAATATCCATTCTTTATAGGACATATCAGGGCACATACAGGATTGCCTGGAGCCCTTAGTTTGGGCAATGATTTAGCAGATAAAACTACACATGACATATATATTTTTTCTACGCTAGAAGAAGCTACAAATTTTCATAAATCCTTCCATGTCAATGCAAATACTTTTAAAAAGTGTTTTAAAATAACTGAGGAATAAACTAGACAAATAGTAAAACAATGTCAAAATTGTGTGACCTTTTTACCACAAGTTAATCTTGGAGTCAATCCTAGAGGACTGATACCTAACCATATTTGGCAGATGGACGTCACACACTTGCCACAATTTGGAAAATTAAAATATTTGCATGTTACAGTTGATACTTCTTCCGGATTTTTGATAGGCTCCCTTCATGCCCGAGAAAAAAACTAAAGATATTATAGCTCATTGCTTACAAAATTTTGCCACTGTGGGCGTTCCAAAACAGTTAAAAACAGATAATGTCCCTGACTATACTTCTACCTCTTTTAAACAATTTTGCTCATCATTTGGCATTACTCAGATAACAGGAATCCCATACAATCCACAGGGAAAAGGTATATTTGAAAGAGCTCATCAAACTATTAAAATGTACTTATTAAAGCAAAAAGAGGGAATTGGGAAGGGGTATATATCCCCCAAAGATAAACTTAAAATAACCCTTTTTACTCTAAACTTTTTAAATTTGGGTTCATCAGGGCTTAGTGCTGTGGAAAGGTACATGTGTCCAAAAAATGTACATAAGCCCAAGGTACTTTGGAAGGATATTCTAACGAGACAATGGAAAGGTTCTGACCCAGTGATTGTCTGGAGTCAGGGGTATGTTTGTGCATTTCCACAGGGAGAACAGCAGCCGATTTGGATTCCAGAGAGACTATCTAAAGCGATTTCTACAGACCAAAAAGAAGATGATTTGGCTCAAGTCCATAACAGCTGATATCCAGAACTCCAGTTTGGCTATCCTTACATCTGCAACAGTGGTTCTCCCACACCTGGAGGCTAATGAATAATGAACACCATTAAGGCCTATTTCAAATGTAAAAACCTTGGGGCTTGCTTGTGGGAATACCTTCAGACCCATTTTGCAAGTTACAGGAAAAAGGATGGGATATCCAAAAAAGAGTCAAACCCAGGTGGTAACCAGGGTGTCTTTTTCAATACCTATTTTATTATTGCCTTTTCCCACATCATAAAGTTCTATTTTATTTTTTGAGCTCATTCAGACCTAGGTTAATGTTTTTCTGATCAGTTTTATTTTTTGACTGTGGAGTTTTTAAACATTGCAATGGAGATTTCACCTGTGTAAAGCTACAAGGCCTTTACTATTGTCTTATGTGTTGTATCTTATGTGTGCACACTTCTGTTTTGTGTTGTATGTCTGTATGTGCGTATGTCCATAGATCATATATGAGGAGCGCTCATGAAAAAATGGATCCAAATGTTTTTATTATTCACATGATTTAAATCGTTTAATTTAAATTGGGTAAATAGCTGTTGAGGATTGTTTTAAATGTGAACAAATAAGGAGGTTAACAGATCCGTTTGTTTACTTTCACCTTTTCTTTTCATTATATTTAATAATTCTGTTCAGGATAATGTAAATTGTTCAGAAAATTGTTTTCTTAGTGCCTGCTGGAATGTTACATAATTTTTTTTTAGCCATCATTGCCAGAAATCCTATCTTTATCCCAGTGCCGGTGAAGACAAAGATAAAACCAAACTACAGCTTCTTCGATAGCTATCACAGTAAACTGTATAAACTGATGCATCAATGAATAATAACTCAACAAGTAATGCTCAATCAAGGAGTCGATTTACTTTGGGAGAAAATGGACATATTGATAGATTCCTCCGCTTTGAACTGCTTGCAGAACTTGCCTGGACTATGTATCACTTGTATACATTGTGAACTATCTGTTGGTGCAGCAAATTGTGGTAATGCTGGAGTATTTTTGCTGATGGTGTCACCGGTGGTACAATTTTTCAAAGGAGCCGTCAATTGGCTTAGTGTCGTGGCATTTCTGTATCCTCCTCCCTTCTGCTAGTGATGGTCTAAAATTTGGGGGCCAACAGAGGTGAGGCAAAGAACCTCACCCCCCCACTGGCACCAAGGCCAAATTTGGGGGCCAATAGAGGTGAGGCAAAGAACCTCACCCCCCCCCACTGGTGCAAAGGCCAAATTTGGGGGCCAACAGAGGTGAGGCAAAGAACCTTACCCCCCCACACTGGTGCATAGGCCTATCCACAAGTATGGCTGTATGCTGGACCGGTAGTCAGTGATGGGTATGATCCAATTGCAGTGGTACCAACCTAAGACAGGAGGCTGATGCCTTGAGGTCAGCTCATCCAATGACGGGTAAGGGCCATATGTAGTATTGGACAGCCTAACAGGCATGGTCCCTAAGCCACATGCTTGGTACTTAATTAAACAGAAGGGGGGAGATGCTGAGAGCCATAGCCGAGTAGGAATGATGCATGGCATTTTTGGTTGAAAGGTGACCCCAGCAAGCCATTGAGATGATAATGGTTATGTTAAGATGTGTATTCAATTGGATATTAGACCCCTGCTGTCCACCTTGGCCTGCTACTTTTGAACTCTCACGGGGATTCCCGGAGAGTTCCCATTGGTTGGGGAAGTGCGGTAGGAGGGATTTCCAGAGGAGGGATTTCCGGTTGGTGTGGTGTGTCCCGGGAGAAGGCCGTATGCGTGGCATTCACGGGAGTTTTGGAAATAAAGTTTGTTCCTGCTTCAGTGGCTTGTGATTTTGTGCCCAGCCAGACTGCAGCACTATGGAGCAACTCCTTCTAAAATGTCCTATTTTTCCACAATTGTAGCATGTTTTTGGCCTGGCCCCTAAAGTCTGTTGTACTGCAGCTGCCAAGGCTTGCCCCTGTTCATTAAGGTCTCTACATAATTTAATAAATGTGTTTAAATCTCCATGTTTCCATGGTCTAATGGCTTCCCTGCAACATCTATTTGCTTGTTCGTAGGCTAGTTGTTTTTTAATGGCATTGCTTGTTCTACATCCCCAAAGATTCTAGTAGCTGTTTGTATAAGCCTATCTACAAATTCAGCGTAAGGTTCATTAGCTCCTTGTATTACCTTAGATAATTGACCTTGTAAATCTCCATGCCCCTGTAAAGTTTTCCATGCCCTAACCGCAGCTGAAGCGATTTGTGAGTATATGGCAGGATCATATCTAATTTGTTGCAGCTGACCCTCATAAGGTCCCTCTCCTAACAACATATCTAGATTTCTCTGAGGATAACCGGCTGCTGCATTTCGCCTAGCCGTCTCTGTGCAAAATTCTTGATTGGCAACCTTCCATAACAGATACTGTCCTCCATTTAGCACAGTTCTGCACATTCTAGCCCAATCTGCTGGTGTCATGTTCAAGTTGGCAATGGATTTGACCATACTCACAGTGAAGGGTGCTTGAGGACCATAGGTTGTTATAGCCTCTTTCAGCTGCTTCACTGTTTTGAAATCTAAAGCATGGTGAATTCGCTGCCCTCTTGCCTCCTCAAATACAGGGCATGCTAATCTTTGAGGTCCTGTCTCAGGATCCCATCTATCAACTACGGGGGTTGAGGGCCACTCAGCATATGTTGTCTCCATATACATAGGTGGAGCTGTTGGTTGGACACCCACACCCTCTGGTGATAGAAAGGTGTTGGTAGCAACCTCCCGTTGTAACTTCTCCCCTGATAGCCCTTCCTTCTCTAAACTTTCTTCACCTGTCTGAGTAACTCGAGAGACTTCCTCTTTTAAGATGTCTTCTCCTAGACTAAGCAAACAAGATCGTACCAACGTCCATAATGGTAATGTGCCAACTGGCAGAGTTCCTGGGCTTTCCTTTTCAATTCTTTTTAAATCTTCACCATGATAGTTCCATTGTGATATATTTAACAACCCCTCTTTAATAAACCATGGGCTACACCTTTGTATCGTCTTAACGTATGCCCTAACTGTTTTTGATTTTACTGAGATGCCTCCTTCTTCTAGCAATTTACTTAACACCCTTTCGGTTTGGTTTTTACTAATTTTTAATTCCTTATTTCTGATATAAAGATAACGCAACCCAATAAGATAACACAAAACAAAACGAAACAAAAACGGAACAAAAATTCGTTGTATCAATTTTTCTATTTTCTTGACATGTATATCTGTGGTCTATCTCTATCTCTTCCTCAGGGGTGAACAACTTCAAACCTTGAGCCAACCACTTTCCCCAATTTGCCTGAGAAAGTTCTAGGGACAGGCAGCTTGAAACAAAAACAAAACAAATCAAAACAAGAACACATTGTTTTTTGAAATGGTCACCCATTCTCTTGCCCTGCCCTCAGGGGCGAGCAGTTTCACTTACCCCCAAGCTTCAGGCGTTCCCCGGCCACCAAATGCCGCAGTCTGGCTGGGCATGAAATAACCAGGAGGTCACGAGCCACTTATAGGTTCAAACAGGAACTATTTCATTCCAGAACCCACGTGAACTCAACAGGAACTCTGCGAGAACTCAACAGGATCTCAACGGGAACTCCGAGAGAACGCAAAAATAGCGGGCACCCGAGGTAGCAGGAGCTGCCTTATTGCCGGGCAGCAGAGGTTTATATACACAACTGAATACACAGCTTGTTTCAATTTAGCATTATCCAGTTATAGCAATCAGTCATTATCTTAATAATTATACACAGCTTAACTTAATTATCATCATCTTAATGGCTTGCTGGTGCTACCCCTCACCCACTCCTTCTGGCAAAATGCCAGGCACCATCTTGACTTGGTTGTGGCTCTCAACAATTCTCAGCCTTTTTAATTTTTTAATTTTGAGGCAGAGTATCACTAAATTTCCTAGGCTGTCCTCCAACTTGTGATCGTCCTGCCTCAGGTTCCCTAGTAGGTGGGTTTATGGGGGTGTACCACCATGTCCAAAGGCAAATAAATCTAAGGTGAATGGATGTTAAGTTTTAGAGGAAATAATATAGTATTTATTAATAGCAATTAACCATGGTATATAAGTTGATACAGATACAGGAAATTTAAAATTTACTTTTGTGATAAAGGAAAACGAAAACCAGAGTTAGTTTTACGATCCATTTCCCTATTTGTTAAAATAATGTTAAATACACACTGTATAATAGTAAAGCACAGTATGAGCAAGAATGTCACGGTAGAAAGAGCACAGGTCCTAGAGCAGTATGCTTTGACTTAGCATCACAGGTTTTACTAGAAGTTCAATTTTTCTAGCTTAACTCAGAAACAAGAACCTATAATCATTCTCTGACTGAGCAAACCAGAATACTGCTGCAACAATGAGTCAAGCACTTAAATATTGCCCATTTCTACTTTTCCAAAAGTACTGCATCACTTTTTAAAAATATGTTTTAGTTGTCAATGAACCTTTATTTTTATTTATTTATATGTGGTGCTGAGGATCAAACCCAGTGCCTCACACATCTAGGCAAGTGCTCTACCACTGAGCTATAACCCCAGCCCAGTACTGTATCACTTTAAGTAATGGCATCTGTATCCTTTTAGTCCTGAAAGCTAAGTTACAGGAGACCTTCAAATGATAGGAAATTCACACTGTGTTGGTAGACATAGGACCCGGATTGTTAGTCAATCCATGTTAATTCTGTAATGACACTATGATGTATTTTTTTGTTGTTGTTGTTTATTTTTTTGGTTTAGGTTCTGGGGATTAAACCCAGGGGTGCTTTACCACTGAGCTACATCCCAGCACTTTTTTTTTTTTTTTTTGAGACTGGGTCTCACTAGATTGCTTAGGGGTAAGTTGTTGAGGCTGGCCTCAAACTTGAAATCCGCCTGCCTCATTCTACCAAGACACTGGGAATACAGGCATGTGCCACTATGCCTTGCTTCTGATTTCTTTTTATTACTATTATTTTCTTTAAATATTTTTTTTAGTTGTAGATGGACACGATACCTTTATTTAATTCATTTATGTGGTGCTAGGGAATGAACCCAGGACTTCACACATGCGAGGCAAGCGCTCTACCACTGAGCCACAACCCTAGCCCTCTAATTCCTTTTTACATGTTTATTTTTTCTTCCTTATTCTGATGATGTGATTTCTGATGTTTGGTATAATATTTTATACTTGTCAAAATGGGATTTTCTTTTTTTGTTCAGATAACTAAAAAGTTAGTCTTCCATGTTTATTTGATGCTATGAAGTCTAACTTATACAAAAAGGGGGAAGGTCAAGTTGTCTCATTGGTTTTACTGATGGAATTTCACCCTTTAGAACTCAATAGTTACTTAGAGCAGGATTCATCGCCCAGCTTTGGCATGCCTGTAGTCTCTGCTACTCAGAAGCCGAAGCAGGAGGATACCTTGGTCCAGGAGCTGAGACCAGACTGGGCAACATGGCAAGACCTCATTTCAAACCAAAATAAATCTTGCTTTGTCATTTATTCTGTTATTTTGGGCAACTGCTTTATGTTCTCAGAATTTTAGTATCCTTATATATAAAATGGGGATAATTTATTTCTTGAGCTATTTTAGAGCTATTTGTGGATTAGAGCACATAAGGTACAAACCATGGAGAATATTGTGGTATAGAGGACAAAATGGACTGTTATGAAATCACAGTGGTATTTGCACATTTATTTTCCTGTAAATATGAGATATACTGGGATACTTGATATAGTTGCCGTCAAGTGGAAACTGACCTATGAGGCAGATAAGAGAAATAGACACTATCTTAGTCCCTTCACACTGAGACTGGATAACTTATAAACAATAGAAATATATTTCCTACAGTTTGGAGGCTGGGAGGTCCAAGATCAAGGCACTAGCAGGTTTGGTGTCTGGCAAGGGTCCAGCAGCTTCTTCCAGGATGGCACCTTCTTGCTGCATTCCAGGGGATGAATGCTGTGTCTACCCCTCCACCATCCACCCAACCATGACAGAAGAGACAAAAGACTAAAGAGGACCTCACTAATTTCATCCTTTTGTAAGGTTGCTATCACATTCATGAGGCCTGTGCCCTCAACGCTTAATCACTTCCTAAAGACCCTACCTCTTAATATTGATTTAACTTGGGCTGGGGATGGCTCAAGCAGTAGCGTGCTCGCCTGGCGTGTGGCCCGGGTTCGATCCTCAGCAGCACATATAAACAAAGATGTTGTGTCCGCCGAAAACTAAAAAATAAAGATATTAAAAAATTCTCTCTCTCTCTCTAAAAAAAAAAAAACAAAAACCTTAATCTTTAAAAAAATTGATTAAACTTTTTAAAAAAATATTTATTATTTTTTAGTTGTAGTTGGACACAATAACTTTATTTCATTTATTTATTTTTATGTGGTGCTGAGGATCGAACCCAGGGTCTCGCACGTGCGAGGTGAGCGCTCTACCGCCGAGCCCCAGCCCCAGCCCTTGGTTAAACTTTTGACATGAATTTTGGGCGATACATTCAGATCATAGCAGATATATCGTAGTGCCGCAGTCTGGCTGGGCACACAATCACGAGCCACCACACAGCTTGTAGATTCAAACAGCAACTCTTTATTCCCGAACTCACACCAGCCGTCTACAAACACGTTCTGGGGAAATCCACGTTCTCTGCCCAAATCCACATCCACTGGGCTTCTATCTCCCAAAAAATACTGTCTGAATCCCGTGAGAACTCAAGGGGAACTCAGGCAGCAGGATACGCCCTATTCCCAGCAGGAATAATCCTAAACCGGGAAAGCCCTAAACCTGATTATCCTAAACCGGGAACACCCTAAACCTGGAACCGCCCTGGTCCTTGAGCAAGGTCACCTACATGCAATGTCACTGCAAAATGTCCTATTTCCACGAGTCCTTCCACTAAGCAACATGGGGTACGCTGGCAAGGAAATTGTCATACCTACTTGGCTAATGGCTCCCAGCATTGTAGAAAATAATTCATAGGGCGGCGTTGTGGCTCAGAGGGAGAGTGCTTGCCTAGCAAGTGTGAGGCACTGGGTTCCATTCTCAGCACTACAAGAAAATAATGTAGTCGTCCACCTACAACTAAAAAAAAATAAATGTTTAAAAAAAGAATTCATCAATTGCTCATCACTATTATAGTTCACTTCTGGTGACTTTTTCAACTTTTTATTTTAACAACTGCAATCAATACCTAATTACTTAGGGCTTGATAATCTAGTTCTGGACTATTTAACTCAAAAACTGCCGCAGTCTGGCTGGGCACAAAATAACCGAGCCGCCACAAGCCTTGTAGGTTCAAACAGCAACTCTTTTTTCCCCTGAACTCTCACCGGCACTCTACACACACTTCCCGGGAACACACTCCCTCTCCCGGGCTCCGCGCCAATACCCCCCACCCCAAAGTAGGTGCCTACTAAAGTAGGATCTGCCCTAATCCCGGAGCTGCCCTATTCCCAGCAGGATCCGCCCTAATCCCCCAGCCGCCCTATTCCTGGAGCAGGGTCACCTTTCAACCATACCCTTTGGCAAAATGCCAGGTGTCATTCAGACTTAACTGTGGCTCTCAACAAAAAAATTTCTTCTGTGCAATAGTAAAAACCAAAAAAAAGGAAATTATTTCTTGCAGAGATTAAATCACCTTTGTGTTCCCTAGAGTAGTCAGCACATAGTATAGACTAAATATAAAATTAATTTTGACACTTTTCAGAAACTCAAGTTTTATTTTTAATATTTTTTAATTGTAGATGGACACATACCTTTATTTTCTTTATTTATCTTTATGTGGTGCTAAAGATTGAACCCAATACTTCATACCTGCTAGGCAAGTACTCTACCACTGAGCTACAAGCCCAGCCCCTCAGGTCTTAAAAATCTTGGTTAAGACTAAAAATAAAAATGAGACTCTGAGCTCTGTTATTTTGTTTTAACACTGTCACCACCCCTAGCCTTTTCACAATTTTGTTTTGACTATGACAAGGAAAGCAAATCAAATGCTTAGAACAGGGTTGAACAGAACATAGATTCTTATTCAGGCTAAAGTTAAGTATGACCTTAATTAGTAGAAGAATAAAACTAAGTCCAAAATACTTATGTTTTACATGTCCTGTGAGAGAAGCAAAAAAGAGGGATGATTCCAGATTTCAAGGATTTTATAAACTTGTAAAATCAGATTTTAATTTGCATATTAACTACCTTAAAGAAACCTGAAAGTGGACAGGAAAAGGTATAGATTATGCATAGTATCCTACTGTGGATGAGGAGGATTACTGAGTATTGAACCAGAGGTGTTATATCCCCAATTTTATATTTGAAACAGGATTTTATTAAGTTACTGAGGGTCTCAGTAAATTGCTGAGGCTGGCCTCAAACTTGAGATTTCCCCTGCTTCAGTCTTCCCAAGTAGTTTGTATTATAGGTGTCACTACACCCAGCCCACCTATCATTTTCTCAAAGGTGATTATAATATAGTGAAATGATAATTACAATGATTTGTTGAAAATAAAATTCAAAACTCATTTCTTTCAGATTTTATTCTAGCCTCTGTAACTAACTAGTTATATGGTTTTAGGCAACTTACAATTTTTGTTAGTTTAGGGTTTTTTTGGGGTGGGGTGGCAGGTGCAGCAGTGTAACAGTGCCAGGGATTGAACCCAAGGCCCAAGGGCACTTTACTACAGAGTTATATCCCAGCCCTTTTTATTTTGGAACAGGGCCTCACTAAGTTGCTGAAATTGGCTTTGAACTTGTGATCCTCCTACCTCAGCCTCCCAAGTCACTGGGATTACAGGCCTGTTATACCTGCTGCATCCTTTGAGTGTCTTAAAGTCAATGGGCAATCATTAGGACTTGACCAATGTTCATACTTATTGTTGCTTAAAGACATTTATTAGATTGAAAACAATCAAAATGGACATCAATAGGAAACAGGTCTAATTAATTATGATACATCTACTAAGATCTCCAAAATAAATCTTTTTTGGGGGGATGGGTACCAGGGATTGATGAAGCATTCGACCACTGAGCCACATCCCCAGCCCTATTTTGTATTTTATTAGAGTCAGGGTCTCACTGAGTTGCTTAGCAACTTGTTTTTTGCCAAAGCTGGCTTTGAACTCATGATCCTCCTGCCTCAGTCTCCAGAAAGTCTGGGGTTACAGATGTGCACCACCATGCCCAGCTTCCAGAATAAATCTTAAGCAAAAAAAGTTAGGGTCTTGCAGAGTATGTAAAGACTAGCACCTCATATATTATGAATGATATATATTATTCTGAATTACATGATATATATTCATCAAGTCTATATGAAAAGTCTTGACACTAATAACATTTAATACCTGTCAGTAGAACTTTGCTAAGACAGAAGGAGAGTTGGAGGAAGACTTCTCTGTGTACCATTTTATGCTTTGGGAAGTTTTTAAATTTTAACCTTTTCTGGTGCTAGTGATCAACTCGGGGCCTCTCACATGCTAGTCAAGTGCTCTATCACTGAGCTATGTCCTCAGCCCTACATCTTATTAGTACTGGGAACTAAATCTAGGACCTCATGCTCTAACACCATGTTATAACTTCAGACTCTGAATTTTGTAATATGGAAATGCATTACCTAGTCAAAGAATTCTATTTCCAGCTAGGTACAGTGATGCATACCTACAGTATCAGCTTCTTGGGAGGCAGGATCAGGAGGATTATAAATTAGAGGCCAGCCTGGGCAACATAGTGAGACCCTGTCTCATAATAAAAATGAAATGGGTTAGGGATGTAGCTCAGTGGTAGAGCACTTGCCTAGCATGTGTGAAGTCCTGGCTTTGATACCCAATTCTGCCAAAAAATAATTACATTTTAAATTTCTATTTTAAAATTGGGAAAAGCCCATTAACATTTAAGTTGTTTTTATTTTTCTGTCAAGGTGATCATTTTCTTCTTCTAGGCACAGTGAGGGGGCACCTGAGGCTCACTAATCACAGTTCTTAAGAACCACCACTATTTACCCAAGATAAATCCAATCTTACTATTTACTGAGTGGCCATTGTACAATAAAAGATTTTCCCTACAGATTCATGAGAACACCCTCTATAATGTCCTCGGTTCTATAATACATTAAAGTCAACTTTTCTCTAAGTTCCTAACTGTACTTTTGGAGTCATCAAATAAACGGTGCTTAGCTGGTGAGATATATATACACGCACATGCACTTGTACTCCATTGTGGCATATATAAATTACTTAAAAAGAAATGTTTGCAGGTGCAGTGGTACACATCTGTAATCCCAGTGATTTGGGAGGCTGAGGCAGGTGATCACAAGTTCAAAGCCAGCCTCAGCAACTTAAAGAGACCCTGTCTCAAAATAAAACAAAACGGACTGGGAATGTAGCTCAGTAGTTAAGCATCCATGGATTTAATCCCTAGTACCTCCCCTCAAAAAAGAAATTTCTGTTATATGGCTAATAAATTACTGGTTTCACCCATTTTTGTGTAAAATACACATAACATAAAATTTACCATCTTAGCTGGGTGCAATGGTAAACACCTGTAATCCCAGCTACTCAGAGGATCACAAGTTTGAGGCCAGCCTAAACAACTTAGCAAGACCCTGTCTCAAAATTAAAAACAGAAAGGGCTGGGGATATAGTTCAATGGTTAAGTACACCTGGATTCAATCCCAGGTACCAAAAAGTTTTTTTTTACTATCTTACTCATATATATTTTTTTGTAGTTGTAGATGAACAGCATGCCTTTATTTATTTAAAAAAAATTTTTTGGGTTGTTCATGGACCTTTATTTTATTTACTTATTTATATGCAGTGCTGAGAATCAAACCCAGTGCCTCACACATGCTTGGTAAGTGCTCTACCACTGAGCCACAACCCCAGTCCAACATGCATTTATTTTGTGTGTTTCTTTTTATGTGGTGCTAAGGATCGAACCCAGTGCCTTAGACATGCTAGGCAAGCTCTCTGCCGCTGAGCTACAGCCCCAGCCTCTATCTTAATCATTTTTAAGTACACAATTTGGTACTGTTAAGCTCATTCACATTGTTGTGCAACCAACACAACCATCCATTTCTGGAACTTTTTCATCTTGTGAAATTAAAACTCTACACCCATTAAACAACCGCTTTTCTACTTTGTCTCTATAATTTGATCACTTTAGGTACCTCATATCAGTGGAATTATAAAGCTTTTGTCTTTTTTTTTTTTAAGGTGCTAGGGATCAAATCCAGGACCTTATCACCAAGTTTCACTCCCAGCTCTGACTTAGTGATTGACTTATTTCATTAAGCTTATTATTAGTATTATTTGGGGGCTGCTGGGATTTGCACACCTAGGGTGTTCCTCGGCCCTTTTTATTTTATATTTTGAGACAGGGTCTCACTAAGTTGCTGAGGCTGGCCTCAAATATGCCAATTTTCCTGCCTCAGCCTCTCCAATTACTGGAATTAGAGGCATGAGCTACTGTTGGACCTAGCAGGAGTTAATTTTTTTATAAAAATATCTAAAATTTTTAGAAATTTCCATCCAAAATATTGTGCCATTAAAAAACCCCACTTTTAGGACAGTATGGTGATAGGCACCTATTGTCACAGCTGTTCATGAGGCTGAAGTAGGAGCATCACTTGAACCCAGGAGTCTTGAGGTCCCCTGTACAACACAGCAAGATCTTACCTCAAAACAAACAGAAACCCCACTTTTGCCTATAACTAGAAATTTTAAAAGGAAACTATATTAGAGCATTCTTACACAAGTAATCCACAGGAGGATTCTAAATGAATATTATTAGATTATCATTAAAATATGCAGTCAGGCTGGGTGTGATGGTGCAGACTGTAATCATAGAGGCTGTGAAGGCTGAGATAGGAGGATCACAGTTTGAGGTCAGCCTCAGCAACTTATTAAGGCCCTAAGCAATTTAGCAAGATTCTGTCTTAAAATAAAAAAAATAAAAAGTCTGCGGATGTAGCTTAGTGGCAAAGTACCACTGGGTTCAACCCCCAGTATCAAAAAAGAAAGAAATAGGGGGTATAGTATAGTGGGAGAGCACTTTCCTAGCAGGTAAGAGGCCCTGGGTCTGATCCCCAGCTGCAAAAAATTAAATAAAATAGGCAATGAAATCAGATTTTAAATCCTTGGGGAAAAGGGAAACTCAATCTGTGGGCATCCACACTTACATGGTAGGATATTATAACACATTAAATGTGTTAACCTTTTCTGATAGCTATTTCCTAATGAGGTCACAAAGTATCCTTAAGTACAAGGAGTAGAATTTTTTTTTTTAAAGATAGAAAGAGGAGAGAGAGAGAGAGAGAGAATTTTTTTTTAATATTTATTTTTTAGTTTTCGGTAGACACAACATCTTTGTATGTGGTGCTGAGGATAGAACCCGGGCTGCACGCATGCCAGGCAAGCGTGCTACCGCTTGAGCCACATGTCCAGCCCAGGAGTAGAATTTTTAATGTCCATTTCTATGGGAATTTTACTTTCTTTTTCTTTTTTTTTTTTTGGGGGGGTGGGTACTGGGGATTGAACCCAGTACTGTTAAGCTCATTCACATTGTTGTGCAACCAACACAACCATCATTTCTGGAACTTTTTCATCTTGTAAAACTAAAACTCTATACCCATTAAACAACTCCCCATCCCCATCCCCAAGCAACCCAACTTAAAAGAAAAAAAAAAAAGCTTGTTTGGAATAGCAAATTATTTAATTATTTAAGGCTTACAATTCTGGCAATAAATAACTTTATTCTCCAAAGTTAGAAAACTGTCTCCAACAATGAAACAGGTATACTTGGCATAGGCAGTCTATGATCTGAGATGGGTCAGGACTCCACATCGAAGTTTCCAAAACGAGACTTAGACTAAGTACTGTTGCTTTTATAAAGTTGGCAGTTAAATCTGTAGAAACATTGGTCAGTTCTGGAAAGAAAAAAGCAATTTTTATTTGAGGAGATATTTATAAACATGACAATCTGGAATGAACAAGGAAATTAGGGAGTTGCTGAGTCTCACTCTCTACCAGTAGAATTTTAAATAGCGAAGTAGAGGATAGATTATCTAGATTCTATAGATTATATATTATATAGATTATAGCTTAAATGAGACGTGACAGATTGGCTAACAAGTATAATTTGGAAGGAAAACTTGTCATATATACATTATACATCCATTTTACATCTACTTAAGCTCCTCTATTTGTGTGACTTTGGAAAAATTACCTAACCTGCTAATATCAAAGCTTGAAAAGGCGGTAACAGTGGTGCCTAACTCTTAATTGTAGTGATGATAAAATGCCCATAGATCACTTATTATCATGTGTAGTGTATTATAAACAACCAACAGCTAATATTTTTAAATGCTTCATGTGTGTGTGTTGACTAAAAAATAACACAATTGGGGATACAAAGATGAATAAGATTCTCATGGTCTACTAGTGCTTGCCTAGCATGTGCAGAGCCCTGGATTTGACTCAAAGAACTACAGGGAGAAAAAAAAAAATGATGACAAGCTGGGGCATCAGTTTCAAGCTAAGCACTCTCAGGGCCTGCCTTTCAAGATCCTAGGATCTGGGCAGCCCTGTATCTGAGGGACTCTTATGATGGCAGGTACTAGGCATAAAAGGTGGCTTCTAAATCTGGGAGTTAGAGGCTCAGCAATTCACCTTTTCTCAGGCCAGCAAACCAAGCTAGAAAAATGGAGGGCCCAGATCTGGGTGTCACTGAGGCAGAATGAAAAAGCAACGGTGTTGGTGACAGGTCTAACCCTCCGAGTCCTGTCTCCCTTGAGCCAGTTGTTCTTGGCTGGTGAATGCCTCCAAATGATATAATCAGAATAGCCATATAACACTCCCAATTTTGCTTTTTGGTTCACAAAGTCTAAAATACTTATAAGCTTGGCCTTTATAGAAAAAAAAAAATCTATGGATTCCCATTTTAGGTAAGTACTTACTTGAACACCAATATATAGAAATGTGTTATACACTTGGTGTTTATTCACATAATGTCATCTCTAAAGAAAAAAAATATTATGTACAAAAAAATAAACACCTGAAAGTGTTCTACAAGATGAATCCCATGGAGCCCACACTTGGGCTAGAAACTGCTGCTAGTACCAAAGAGGTCTGTTTTCAGCCTGTAAATGTATGAGAGACCTTAGCAATTAATCTCTCTTATTGGCCTGCTGCCATTACTTTACAATGTAGGCCACAAGAAGAAGTGAAAATTATGAAATTATGAACTGAACCCTGCTTAAAAAGCCTTCAAAGGCTTCCCAAATGCTTATGAGATTGATGGTATTCTCTGGAAGACGCTTTACCATCCAGCCCCATTTTAACTCCTAACTTCACCTTCAGACACTCCATGGTCATTTCTCTCTCTCCACCTCCAGTCTCACTCATCCTGAACTAGAGTCAGGCTATTCTTTCCTAGATGTGTTCCCAACAAGCCACAGACTATATACACCTGTGCCTTTTTCCTGATGCTTTTCCCTTCTCAAGGAATGTTCTTGCTCATCTTCATCCAATGAACTTCAGGGTTTTCAGACATTCTCCACTCAGCTGCGCTTGTATTCTCAGCACTGTATCTGTCTCCCCTGACAGGTCATGAGTGCTTGTATGTAGCTCTGAATCCCTGGTGCCTAAATAACTGCCTCATCAATGAATTAATTACTTCAAGGGCCCTGCATGACTCTTTCTGTCAAAAAGATAATTCTTTCGTGGGTCTGCTAAGGAGCCTACCAGCTCTCCTCCTTCCATAGCTATAATACTGGTTAGTTATTTCTTTGATTCTGAGAACAAAGACCACAAAGCTTTCTCATGCAAGATCTGCATTCTTTCATCTTTGTTTATCTTGTTCCTGTCACTTAGTAAGTGTTCAAGTCTCTAAGGCTTGCATGAAGAATTACTTCAATCATATAAATTATTTGAAAGACTAAAGTTTATGAACAGGAGAGTGTCCTCTTCCAGTAACACTAAGTCCTTTCCTTCTGGGATTGTGGTTTACTTCTTTTTTATCTATTTTTTTTTTATTATTATTAATTTGCAGTGCTGGGGATTGAACCCAGGGCCTCCCACATAGTAAGCAAGTTCTCTACCATTGACCTCTATCTGTTTTGGGGAGTACAGGATATGGCCAAGTTGCTCTCAAACTTGTGATCCTCCCGCCTCAGCCTCCTGAGTAGCTTGGATAGCAGATGTGTGGTTTTGTTTTAGTTTTAGTTTTTGTGGTGCTGGGGATTGAGCCCAGGGCTTCAAGTATGCTAGACAAACATTCTACCACTGAGCTACATCCCTAGCTACCTCCCACCATTTTTTTTTTTTTGATTAGATAAATATAGGTCTCTGATTGTATTCATGTTATAATCCAAGTGTTCAAATTATACAAAACTAGCCAAACAAAAATAGCCAAAATGCTTTTTCTCTAAAGATCACCTATAGAATATATATCTTATATGTACATTCTCTTAAAAGGGAATTGGAAAAAAATTTAAGGAAATAAGGAGTATGACTTCCACCTTATATTCAGTTGTTTTCCTTACTGGAATGAAATCAATAATATGAACTAAGGAGGAACATCCTGAATGATATGTTTAGCATGTCTATAGGTTTAGACAACAAGGATCACACCTTTCTGCTCTGCCCTATACCCTAGAGCAGTTAACTTTTGCAAGAAAGTGGAGACAGAAAGACCAGGAAACTCAAGCAGAGTATACCATTATGAAACACTTAATCCAAAGGGAAGGAAAGTCACCAATTCTAACCTTCACAGGCTCTTCCTACCTTTCTAATTGATAAGGGGTTGGGAAGGTTAAGTGGAATTTGACTTCAACAACCTTACCCATAAATTCACTAAGCAGGGTAGCAACAAGGATTTGTAGTTTAGTAGAAAGCTAATGTGATAGTACAAACTGCCAAGTGTTTTCCAAACTTCAGAATATGTGAAGTTTCCCTTGTACAATTAACTCTTACCTTTAAAATGATTCATGTTAAATAGTTTTTACTTAAATAAATATATTTCAAAAAGCATCCATTCCTGTTGTAAACAGAAATCCAGTATCACTTAGATGTTTGTGAGCATAATTACTAAATTCTAGCTGTATGCAGTTTTTGCCCACTGAAGCATTACTGAGGTGTTAAAAGAGCATTACACCCAAACTTAGTAAGCGTCCCTGTTAAAAGAAAAAGGACTGAAAAAATGAATAACTTCCTTACCCTAGGATTCAGTGTCATTTAATGTGTTCTGTACCACCTTAAATCTTCTTGTTCCAGAAACCTTGCAGAACCGAAATCTCCCACCCACCCCCAGACCTTATTGCTCCCAAAAGAATGTAACTGGTACTCTCTCTAACCCTAAAAGAAGGAAGCGATTTCCTTATCTGGTTGAGTAGGCAAAACCACTCAGAGCACTAGTGCTGGCTTCAATCCCCAGTAAGTGTGTGTGGGTGGGGTGGGGGGGAGAACAATAACAAAAATACTACCAATATTCAAAATGGCTAACCCATGAAGGTCAAAACCACTTCACTTCCACTAACTTTGTTTTTTCAAGCAAGAGACAACCTGGTCCAAAGGCACTTACTTGGCAGAGGCCTGTGCAGCCAGTCAAATGGCTGAGGTCTGGTCCCTACTAAAAAGGGTGACTTTTCTTTGCTGCCCCCAGAGCTAAATTGCTGTCAGTGGGGAGAGACTGCCGGGACTCCATGGATGGATCTGTGCTATGAGTCCGGAGAGACTGCTGGGACTCCGTGGCTGGATCTGTGCTACGAGTCCGGAGAGACTGCTGGGACTCCGTGGCCGGATCTGTGCTATGAGTCCGGAGAGACTGCCGGGACTCCGTGGCCAGATCTGTGCTGCGAGTCCAGAGAGACTGCCTGGACTCTGCGGCTGGACCTGCGCTGTGAGTCGGGAGAGACTGCCGGGACTCAGCGGCTAGATCTGCAGCCTCAGGGACAGATGACATAGTGTCAGGGAACTCCTGAGATAGTTTCTGGGGTAGTTTCAGACTTTCAAAAACCTGAGCCACTATCTTCTTAGAAATCTCCATGAGAGCTGAAGACTGACTTGCAGAAATCGGGACTAACGTGCTGGAGAACTGGTGGGAGCGATAAATGATCACAAAGTCCTCGATACTACAGGTCTGTAGGTCCACGTTCTGAAAAGACTGGGTAGACGAAAGTGGCATTTCAGAGGCCTGGGGTGTCAGGGTCTGGCTTTCAGAATCCTCAACACTGAGAGGCTGAGTTTGACGGGACGGAGGGAGATCCTGGCTCTGAGAGGCCACAGGTACCAGAAGGTGGCTTTCAGCAGCCACAGGGACCTGGAAGGGGCCCTGAGAGAACACAGGCACCGGTGGATGGCTCTTGGCGACCACAGGGGCTATAGGCTGGCTCGTCAAGGGGAGGGCATCTGGAGGCTGGCTTCCAGAGGTCAAGGAAACGACAAACTCGCTCTTAGAAGCAGGAAGGGCGCAAGGCTGAAGAGTAGAGACCAAGGAAATCACAGGCTGGCTCCTGGAGGGAAAAGGAGGGCGCAGTTCCATGGATTCCACAGGGAACACAGGCCGCTCCAGATGGGTCCTCCCCGCAGCTGTAAGCCCCGAGGAGCCAGCTGCCTCGGAACTTCCGTCACCTTCAGGCAAGGGGCCCAAATCCCTTTGGCTAACGTCCGCCATGCGCAGCCTCCAGTCTGGGTCCTTCCTCCCCCATTCCGGCGAGCCGGGGACCACCAAGATCTGGGAGGCACTCCTCAAATTCAACCTGGGCCAGCGCCCCCTCCGGCGCCGCCGCAGCAGCTCCAGGGTCTGGGAGAAGCTCTCGAAGGTCTGGGAGAAGCGGACGCTGACGCTCCGGCGTAACGATTCCACCACGGAGCCCGACCGGGACCGGGCGGCCTTGGGCACGGCGTCCTCGGAGGCCAGTTCGATGTTGCCGGTGTACCAGGAGACCCACCAGAGGAGACTGAAGAAGATGATGATGGAGCCCAGGTAGAGCAGCATGTCGTAGAAGAGCAGGTCGGCGAAGACGCCCGTGAAGAGCACCGCCACGCCCACGGTGTCGAAGAGGACGCCCAGCCAGAAGAAATGCCGGCAACGGCCCAGGCCCGACCGCTTCCCCGTCATCCCGACGGTTTTACTCGGAAACTCTCGATGGGTTCCCACGGTCGCCGCCGCGACGTCCGCAAAAGTCACCAGGCAGGCCAGCGGCGCCGCCACAGGCCGGCTTTGGCCGCTAGGTCCCCATGGCAACGCAAGGGGCGGGGCGAGAGGGGGAAGTGAGGTTGACCTGGCCCGAGAACGGAACGCCGGACCCGGCGATGTGCGCCTGCGCAGTACGCCCCACCGCCCGCCTTCTGCGCCTGCGCAGCGCTCCTGAGTCAGTCCCGGGCTGCATGCGTGCTCGGGGGAGCTTCGCCAGACACCCTCGGGCGCTGAGTGTGTTGAAATTATTTCTCCACACCCTCCACCGGCAGTCGGGAAGGGATCTAGCTGCATTCTTTTCCCCACGCCCTCACCTTCCTGAGCGAGGGTGGGGTCTTGAAGGACAGCAAAGGATAAGGACTCTCCCCACCAGCTTGGCCCCAGATGCAGCCACTGGCTGTTTTTCCTTTGTTGTAGCGGAGAGGTGACTAAATTAGGGTCTGTGGTTAGGCAGATCTTGATTCCCATCTTATCTCTCTGCCCCAAAGCGGTGACTAATGACATACCTGCGCTGGGTAGTGGCAGACCGCAGGGTGGATTCTTTATTTGCCGATCTGAGTTCGTTCACGTTTATCCCCAGACCCTCGGTACTTGGACTCAAGTGTGAGACTACTTTTAAATTGAAAGTGGATGTTAAGATGGGCACAGTGGTGCACATCTGTCATCCCAGCGTCTCCGGAGGCTAAGACAGGAGGATCGCGGTTCAAAGCCAGCCTCAGCAAAAGCGAGGTGCTAAGCAACTCAGTGAGACCCTGTCTCTAAATAAAATACAAAATAGAGCTGGGGATGGGACTCAGTGGTCGAGTGCCCTTGAGTTCAGTCCGCAGTACCCATCCCCCGCAAAAAAAAAAAATAGGAAAACTGACCCCGCATGGTGCTGTGACACATGCCTGTAATCCCAGTGTCATGAGGATCTCAGGTTCAAAGTCAGCCTTAGCAACTTAGCGAGACCCTGTGTTAGAAATACCGGGGAGCTGTGACAAGACAATTTTTACTTCTGTAGTAGGGTGTGCTGCCATTTTTGTTACATATTAGGAAACTCAGACACAGATTTAACTTTGTCAGAAAAGAGAACATTAATCTTACACCTATCTCAAAAGATACAAAGGTCTGGAGAGGTAGATGGACACAATACATTTATTTATTTATTTTTATATGGTGCTGAGGATCCAACCCAGTGCCTCCCATGTGCTAGACAAGCTCTCTACCATTGAGCCACAACGTCAGCCCAAGGCCACAGTATTTTTGTCCCTCTGAGTTTGGTTGCTACCCTCCTTGGAAGTCCTCTGTTCTGGAGGGCCCAGGTGAGCTCGAGGATTGGGGTTGCAGGTAATAAAACACTAACAGCAGCTGCAGTGGCACCAGCACCAGCACTTCAGTGCTCTCCGCCTGCTCAGTGAATCCATCTGTGCAAAACGCCTTCCCTCCACCATCACCCCTCATCCCCAGTCCAGATGCTCCCTCTTGGCACCAGAATCTGGGGGATCTCCCAGTTCCATTCCATAGCCAAGACAGAGGGCCAAAAAGGACACTCTGCCTGCTGGGCCACACATCTGCGCCCTCACCCCCACTCTGCCTAGGGAGTGTCCAGGGGGAGCCACAGGGAGTGTCCACAGCTCTGACTTGGTTCCCCCTCTGCCTGCCAAGCCATCCCCAACCACCACCCTTTAGTGGGTCCTCTGCCTTTTAGCCCGAAGAGGGCTGCTGCTGATTCTGTGTCCCAGCCTATCTATCCAATGGAAACATCACCCCATTCAAGACATTAGACATATCCATCCCTTCCAATGGAATCTTTCTCTGTTTGTTTTACTTCTCCCCTGCATCCTACCACCCTCCTGGTGGACCTCTGATCTATGTTTCACATGACATAGAAACTTCCAGATGGTTATATTGTTTTTCTGGATTCTGTAAATCAGTGTGCTCATCTTGAGATGATCACATTGCCCTTCTAGACAATGGCCCTTGCTGCCTTCACCATCAAGGACTCTACCTTCTTAAATAGATGGACACCACAGACACACTCTGCCAGCTGTCATCTATTTCCAGATAATGGCACCCCTCCTGGCTCTCTGGCAGTTCACATCATTTTTTCGTTGAGTTAAAGGTTGCCAGCACAGAGATTTGCCTTTGCCCTTATTCTGCATCTTTAAAGTAAGTGGCAGGAGTTAGTTATACTTTTGAATCATGGCAATATCCCATAGCAAACTTCGGGACTAAGGCACCGTGCCTTGGAAAGATTTCTCAGGATGATTGCCCATGTCATGGCACCAGGCTTTCACTGAGAATCAGGTCTCCCTGCAGCAGTGACAGACAGTCACGATGCCTTGCTCACCCTCCTGGGTTGAGTTGGGATGTGTCGGTCAGCCTGGTGCTGGCACATTGCAGTGAAATGGGTGTTCACCAGCTCAGGTGTCAAGTAGATGCTATTGTATATCAAATGACTTGTTTCCTGGTGAGCAGAAATACAGAGCTGAGAGGAAAGGCTTGAAGTGGCAGAGGACCTGCCAGCAACCTAGGGTGACTTGTGTTTCTCCCCCAATGGGAGGCTTCGTCTCCACTGATTGTGTCTGTGGGTCTGTGCATTTACAGGAAAGCTGGGAGGAGGGACCTTCCAGTTATGGCCTTAGAATTCATGCTTGGTGGGAAGGTAATACTTTTTTTTTTTTTTGGTACTGGGGATTGAACTCAGGAGCACTCAACCACTGAACCACATCCCCAGCCCTTTTTTGTATTTTATTTAGAGTCAAGGTCTCACTGAATTGCTTAGGGACTCACTAAATTGCTGAGGCTCGCTTTCAACTCTTAATCCTCCTGCCTCAGCCTCCCAAACTGCTGGGATTACAGGTTCCAAGTTGCTTGGATTACAGGTGTGTGTCACCACGCCTGGCCGGTAATACATTAATTTTCAGGGGCCGTTGGGTCATTTGTATTTGTTTCCCATCCCAGGAAGCTGAAAATGAAGGAATATAAGTAGGTGGAATCCCCAAAGCAACTAACTCTCAGAGGCAGAGCAGAAACTGGGGTTGACTACTAAGGAAATAGGGAGCTATGAGTGAATTTCGAGACTGAACACCAGCCTCATGGGAAACCCCTAACACAGGTTTTCTGGTAAACCTTTGTGCAGTCTTTAGACCCAATTATGGAAGATATGGGAACAAAAGTTTGGAGGAAATATATACAGAGAGAGAATTCACACAAGACTAGACAACCTTCATTTATGTTTACAAATCTGAAAGTTACTGCACATTTCTTGATCATTGTGGTGGGCAGACTGGGAGGAGCCTCGGATCACAAACATTTCTGGGAACGGTGCAAACAGTGACCATGATTAGGAAAGCTGTTTAGTGGAAGATGAATCACATGCACAAAAAGGAGGATGCTGTTTTTATATTTTTTATGTTAAGATAACGTGTGTGTCAGTTGTGAGGATGAGGGGACCATGGGAAGATGCTTTAAAATGGTGTCAAGGATCCGTGTGCAGAGTTGCTAAGGGTGAAACTTTCCATTGACTTTGCTCACTTCTGGCAGGGGCGCGGGAGGGTGCGGGTCGTGGGCGGAGAAAAGCTAGCGGCTCGGGCGACTGGGGGCCAGGAGGGCCAGGTCATCAGTCCGCAGACTATAGCCAGTCGGTCGTCCGCCCCGCGACGTGAGCCGCCCTCTGGGCCGCCATCCTAGTGTTGTCGCCGCCGGCCGGCCTGCCCGCGGTCCATCCATCCCCTGCCGCAGAGTCCGACCTCCAAAAAAGCCGAAAGAATTATATTAGGAGTTACAGCCCGTAATCTCCTTCTTGCTCCCAGCCCTCAACGACGAAAAGGACACACTGGCGACTGGCAGCCCATCCCGCCACCGCGGAGACCCAAAACCATCTAGAGCCCAAGTCTGCCCATCTTACATCTGCAGCCACTTCCCTTGCACATGCACTGCACTGATTCTCTGCCTAGGAAAGGACCATGCAGCTAGAGATTAAAGTGGCCCTGACTTCATCATCTCCTATTTATACAACAAGCTGCCTCCTCGCTGGGCAGACCTGTTTGGAGAGGAGATCTAGCGACTTTTGAAAAATCTGAAGGTCAGTGGTACCCTGATAAGCCACTCAAGGGCTCTGGCTTCCCCTGCGTCCACATTGGGGAGATGGTGGACCCTGGGGTAGAGCTGGCTGCCAAGCGGAGCCGGCTGGCAGTGGAGGATGTGCGGGCCAATGTGCCTGAGGAACTGAGTGTCTGGATTGACCCTTTCAGGGTGTCCTACCAGATTGGTGAGAAGGGAGCTGTGAAAGTGCTGTACCTGGATGACAGTGAGGACAGTGGTGACCCAGAGCTGGACAAGGAGACAAGAGCAGCTTCAACCCTGATGCTCAGGTATTTGTGCCCATTGGCAGCCAGGACAGCTCTCTGTCCAACTCCCCCTCCCTGACCTTCGGCCAGTCACCCAGCCCTACTTTCATCCCTCGTTGTGCCCAGCCCATCACTTTCACCATTGCCTCTTTTGCTGCCACCAAATTTGGCTCTACAAAGATGAAGAAGGGTGGAGGGGCATCTAGTGTTGGGGGCGTGGCCAGCAGTGGGGCAAGTGGCCAGCAGCCACCACAGCAACAGCCTCACATGGTCTCTCACCCACCAACAACCTGCTGAAGCACAAGAGCCTCTCTTTGGCAATGTGTTCACTGAACTTCATCACAGCCACCTCGGCCCCTCAGTCCCAGCTCTCACCCAATGCCAAGGAGTTCATGTACAATGGTAGTGGCTCACCCAGCCTCTTCTTTGATGCGGCTGATGGCCAGGGCAGTGGCACCTCAGCACCCTTTGCGGGTGGCGGGGCCAGCACCTGTAACAGCAGCAGCTTCCATATGGCCCAGGTATTTGGAGGTGGCACCAACAGCCTTTTCCTGGAGAAGACACCCTTTGTGGAAGGCTGAGCTACAACCTGAACACCATGCAACACCCCAGCCAGCCGTTCCAGCCTGTTGTGTTGGCCAACTGACCACTCCTCCACCCAGAGGGCCAAGAGCACCCATGACCACAGATAAGAAAAAGGAAAGGAGAGGAAGGACCAAAAAAAGAGGAAAAGAAAACTGTACAAAAATATTTCCAATCTTCTCACTCTCACTTCTAGAAAAAAGATCCAGCCCAGGCATGGAGTGGGAGGGGGCTCCTGAAGCACCGAATCCTGGTTAACTCAACCCCCACCACCCCGACCATTTTCCTGCCTGCCTCTGATTTATTTGGTTGGTTTGGGTTCTTTCTTTCTTTCTTTCTCTCTCTCTCTCTCTCTTTCTTTCTTTCTTTCTTATGTGGTTTTCTATATAACATCTTTAATTAGTGGCTTTCTGTGCTAAGAATGGTCCAGGTGTGAATTGCTGCTCCCTATTCCCTCCTCCCTCCTTCACACTCCTTTATGATTGGTGTGTCCAAGCTCACAGGGAAGGAAGAGCTGCAGCTGGGGCCAAATCCTCCCAAGTAGGGAGACTGGCCCATTTCACTGCCTGTCCCCCAGCTATCCTCTCACTCAAAGCCACCCCAACCTCAGCAGGACTTCTTGGGCCCTGCCACCCAAATAGGTCTGACCCCAGCCCACACTCCCTCTCAGGCTGGGCCACAGGGAGTTTCTGGCTAGCCACTTGACACCCTCCCCCAAGAGCTAATGTCTGTGACTACAGGGAGGTTTGCACTTTGTTTTGTTGAAATCCTTTCATCTCTGTGCTGTGGCCCCATCCACCCACCGACCCCAACAGGCCTAGGCGATTATCATGGCTCTGGACACCCAGCATCCTTCATAAGCATGGCCTCTTTCTCTAATGCAGCCCTTCTTCCCTGGGCCTGAGGCTGCGGGCTAGGAGGTGGGAATAAGTTGTGTGTGTGTGTGCGTGTGTGTGTGTGTGTGTGTGTGTGTACGCGTATACGTATGTGTACATGTACACCCCTGTGAGTGTATGGGGTTTGATGTCCTGTTCTGAAGGATTCCAAGCCATGTGAAACTTCCCTCTGGATGTGATTCTGGGTTGCAGCAAGTGCTAATTTATGTATGAGGTTGGAGAATGGGTGGGGGTGGGTTGTCAGTTTTTTGTAAGGCAGTATGGAGGGGGTGACATTGGCTGAGCCTAAGGGACTCCCAGGGGAAAGCACTGCAGAAGGAACTGGTTTCCAGACTGCAGAGGGATCTGCACTTTTGTTTTTGATCAAAAAGGAAAAAAAATGAAAGAAAAAAATTTATACACACACACACACATACATACACATATATATAGGAAAAAAATATATGTATACACACAATATACATATGTGTGTGTGTATATATACACACACACACACACATAAGCTCTGAAGGGTAGAAGGAATATCCAAGCCTCTGTTGTCTAAGAGAGTCCCTAAACTTTAGTGACCCTTTTGTGCCACCTTACCCAGGATGGGAGCTGCTTACCTGAGTTCCATTGGTGGGAGTTGGGGGTGGGGAGACAGGACCCGCATTTGGAGTCAGTCAGTGCCTATTGCGGGCAGTCCTGAGCCTTGCATTGTGACTTTTTCGTCTTCTGGTTGTGTTATTTCACTCCATCTGTGTCCCTACCTGATAGTTTCTCGGTACCTCTCTCTTGTCATCCCCCTCACTGCCCTTACCCTGCCTACCCTGGACCTTGATGCTATGAGGCATGGTCTCCTGGTTAGGCCAGGCTGGACAGGCACGTGGTCCTCCCAGCCATTGTACTTGTGATACAGAAGGATATTGGCTCCCCTTCCTCTGCAGAAGAAAGGGTTTTTTCCCAATCCATGGCATAGCTTCTGAGCCACAGTGCTTTGGTAATGGGGCAATTGGCATCAGGGCTCCGTCACCAGAAAGCACCAAAGTCCTGGCATGCCACCCCACTCCATTTTTCCCGGGAACCCAAGTGGGTCCTGCTGTGGCAGTGAGTCTGGCCCAGACAGACACTGTCGGCCTCCCCTCCCTATAATGGGCACCAGCTCTACCTCCCCATCAGGGCAAGGCCCTGGCTTCTCAGCCCAGCACCATCTGTTCCTCTAGACCTTTTGGGCCAGCCCAGTCTGGGTCACCCTGTCCCTCATCCTCAGCTCCCATGCAGGTGACAGGCCCAGGCAGACAGCTCCTCTCTGGGAAAGGTTAGATGCTGCCTTATCCTCCTTCTGGCCCCTCCTGTGCACACCCACACTGGTACCACCCGCACCCAGGCCAGCTCATTTTTCACCACAGGCAGGGAGGGGGGAGACCAATCCCTTCCTGTCTCTTGAAATACAAAGAATAATGTGTGTTCAGGAGCATGGCCCAGTGGCTTTTGGGCCTGGTTCAGTCTGTCTCGTCTAAAATCTAGGCATTTTTGCTTCAAATTTAATTTTTTTTAAGAAAACAAACAAAAATCTGCACTAATTTACCTGGTTTTCGTAGGAATTTTTTATTTTTTACATTTTTTGGTGTCCGTTTGTATTGAATAATTTGCTACATTTGTAAAATGTAAGAGGTATGTATAATATATTTTTAACATCAGAATTGTAATTTTATTTTCAAGGTTTTTTCTTAAAAAGAGGAGAGAAATTGATTTTTTTCAGGAAAAACAAACTTTAAAATAAAAAAGAGGAGAATAAACCTTTTTCTCCCCTTTCCCCATCCTCTCTCTATCTATCCCTCTTTCCCAGGAACAAATCAAAAGATGGATTATCTTGTGAAGAATGTAAACTGTCAGTCCAGAATGATGTCTTTTTCTCAATGCAGGAAAGCTATAGATTCTCAAATTACCTCCCTAAGAGTGGGAGGGGGCATTGGAGCAACTGGAGAGGAGCCAGGGGAGCAGGGTAATGACTTTTTTTTTCTTTAGTGAAGGAGGAATACAGTCAAATGTTTTGTATTCAGAATGTTGTGCCATATTTTGGAATGGGACATTGGTGTGTTAGAGATTTAGTTTAAAAACAAGATTGATCAACTCTGTACGGTTTATATTGTTCCAGATTTTTTAAAGTTTGTATTAAAAACATGATATATAATAAAAATAAATAAATAAATAAAATTGTGTCAAGTTGGTGCCTTGTCGGATGAAAGCAAGTCTAAATCATGGGGGGAAATGAAGAAATGGATAATCTGCAGAAGCAAGTCAAGTCCACCTGCAGATTCCAGGTAACCTTGGTTCTGCGCGACATGTGTAGCATCCTTCTTCAGTGCCTCACAGAGTGACATGATGGCCCCTAGATTTGCTAAACATATGGTTTTTGATGTATTGGCTTTTTCAGATCGCCATTTTTTTTTTCAAACTGGGGATTGAACCCAGGGACCATATCACATCCCCATCCCTTTTAAAAATTTTGTTTAGACACAGGTCTCAGCCAAGTTGCTTAGGGTGTCAATGAATTGCTGAGGTTGGGTCTGAACTTGTGATCCTCCTACCTCAGCTTTCTGAGCTGCTGGGGATTACAGGCATGTGCCACCATGGCCGGCTGAATTATTCTCATTTATGAACCTGGATGGTCAACTAGTTTTCCACAGGGCACCAAGAGGACACAATGGGGAATAGATAGTCTCTTAAATAAATGCCACTGAGAAACTGTATTTCCACAAGGAAGGAAGGAAAGTGAACCCTTGTCTTACACCATCCACAATAACCAAACCAAAAAGGACAAGAGCCTGAAGTGTAACATCTGAAGCATAAAATACCTACAAGAGAACATGGGAGAGACCTCCTTGACATTGACCTTCGTTATTGAGTTTTTGGTTTTCACACCAAAAATTCACACTATAAAAAGTAAATTTGTGAGGCTGGGATTGTAGCTCTATGGTAGAGCACTCGCCTAGCACATGTGAGGCACTGGGTTTGATCCTCAGCACCGGGTAAACAAGTAAATAAATAAAGGTATTGTGTCCACCTATGACTAAAAAAATAAAAATAAACACATTAAATATCTAAATGTGATATCTTTACTGTGTGATTAATGTGCAAAAAGGCAAATCTCCCCCAGGATTCTACAGGCTTGTCTTTTCCCAGCTCAGGAATGTGATGTGGCTCCTGTCAGGAGACTTTGTCTGCCTGAGTTTCTGACGCCCCAAGGAGACCCAGAGAGTGAGGTGGACTCCAGAGAGGGGTTGAGGCTGCAGGTGAGCTGCCCAGCTGGGCGCCTCCCGCACCTCCCAGCATTCTGTACTCACCAGCCACCTGCTCATGCTTCCCTTGGTCCCTGTAGCCCCAGCTCTGACAGCAAGTCCCTGTGGGGCCACCTCTGGGCCTCAGATCTGTTCTGTGTGAGGATATCATGAGGATGAAGAGACTGACAGATGCATGTCTGATACACACTGCGCACTCACCCTTCTCACTCTAAAATGAAAATGTTTTCACACTGATCATCAAAAGATGTTCATTGCGCTGGGTGCAGTGGCACATGCCTATAATTCCAGTGGCTGGAGAGGCTGAGGCAGGAGGATTTCAAGTTCGAGGCCAGCCTCAGCAACTTAACGAGGCCCTAAGCAACTCAGGGAGACCCTGTCTGTAAATAAAAAATAAATAAAAAGGGCTGAGGATGTGGCTCAGTGGTTAAGCACCCCTGTACTCAATCTCCAGTACCCCCCAAAACAACAAAAAACAAAAAGCCTTGCAAAAACAACAAACAAACACAAGATGTTCATTGAAGTTGATTAAATTAAACTAAGATTATGCATAGCTTGGGCCAAAAGATTTGTGATCTTCATCTCAAAAGACTGTTCTATTAAAATAAAAAAAAAGGACTCTGTTCTATTAAAATCCAGCCTCCACCAGATACAGAAAGAAGATGGTTATGAAAAAGTGTCTGCTGTTTCATCATTATGTGTACACACACATATACACAGATGCAAGCACACACTGACGTTCATCAGGGTCCACAGAATGTCGTAGAAGACAAAATGTGCTCAGGAAAACATGAGATCTCACCAAAATAAATCTGTCATGGGAAGAGGACCCTCAAAGATAGTCAACAGGCTATGGTCCAAACGGGTGTCAGACCTGCTTTACGGTGTGAACTTTCTTCCTAACCAATCCTCCCCCTCTCACACTCTCCCTCTCCTTCCACTCCTACAAATATTCCTTCCATTCATTTCCTGGCTGATCTTGGTGCCCAGACTGTCCACCAGGTGGAGGCCTGCACCCTCTTCCCCTGCCTCCGCCCCTCCCCGCATTCGAGGAATCTCCACGTGCACCCAGCGGGGCAGGTTCCTCTCCCTAGGGTGCTTTCTCTTATTTTCTCATCATTTTCCATCCCCTCTGGAAGGTTTTGCTCAGACATCTGGCTGGAGAGTTTTCTTTGACTCTAGTGCCACTGCTAACCCGGCTGGGAGAAGGGCCGGACAATGGCTCACCTCCACCTCACATCCTCTCCCCTCAGCTCAGATTCCAGGCAGGACTCTTGCAAACAGTCCGTGTGGTCTTTGACCAGATTCAGGAACCTCTGGCTTCCTGCCCCCACTCCCCCTGGGGGCTGCCCTCAACCAATAGGAGAAAGGAGTGGTGGTGGGGGGAGGGCAGGAAATGCTTCTCCCATTTATCCCTTTTGGCAGACAATTAAGATGCAACAGATGAACCCCTAAGAGATCCTTTTGAGACTAAACTTTAGTGACCCTTCTTGTGGTCACCTCTAGAACCCACCCATGTTCCAGCTTTTATCTCTTCACTTTTCCAAGTCCCTCTGCTCCATGGATACACTTTCCAAATAATCCACTGGTCCAGAATCCTGCTTTCAGGGGTATCAGGGGACACCCAGACTGAGACGAAGAGGCCCACAGCCCTGTGCTGCCCTCTATGGCTGCTTAGTCACATCTTCTGGTCCCTTGGTGTTTTCATAGGTGTGCCTTCAGCCCACAGAGATCTTCTGGATGTGGGAATTGGTCTGATCTCCCTGTGCTCCTTCACAGTATAGGGGTCAGTCCCTGCTGGGGACTAAGCGAATGAATGAATGAATGAATGAGGAAGTGAGGTAGGTTTCAGGATTACCTTTCTCTTCTTCATGTTAACTGATTTCTCATCCTGTCCCTCCACTTCAGTTTTAAGGCACTTAGCTGTCTGCAGGGGTCCACCCTGAGCAGGGGGGCTGAGTGCCAAAGTATAGGAATCTTGGCTCATTTCCTGATGATTGTAGCACACTGAGGTTTGTCACTCAAGTTCTCTCCAACCCCAAGTCCTGGGCCATCTGAAACCCATATTGTATATGGGAAAGCCTTTACTGAGCACCTACCATGGGCCAGGCAGAGAAGGGCTGAACACACAAGATGAAGGAAACCTGGATTTTGCCCAAAGAGCTCACACTCCAGTGGGGAAAGTGTTCCTCCAGGTGGCAGGCTAGGAATCAAAGCTTGGATTTTCATAGAAGGAGGCAGAGAGGTTTGGCACCATGTAAAAATGAGGTCGAGTCTGGGTTCCTGTACTTCACTTGGCTTCTCTGATCCTTAGTGCTTTCCGGTGAAAGGGGACTCAGGTTGTGTTAAGGTCACCCATCTGTGCTGCCGGTGTTGAAATAGCCAGAGAGTGGCAGTTTTACCTACTGCATCATTGTTCCTAGAGTCTGGCCATGGAGATAGAAGGTGGTATGCAGGGTTCCATTGGCAGTTTACTTATCAGGTAAAAGCAACAGAAATTGGTGACAAATTGGGTAGTGCTAGCTAGAGCATCAGAGTCAAAAAGCAACAGATACCGCACACAATAGTCGCTTCTTTTCTGTATCGGGCACCTATTGTGTACGCTTTTCTTGGCTCATGCGGCCTCTTGGAGGAAGCGGCATGACCCTTGGACAGAAGAGAAACGGGAGGCACGAGGGTGTGGGAAGATGTGGTTGTGGTCTTCCTGCCTCCCCATCTCAGTCCAGTCTTTTACCAGAAGGCACTGTGTGACCTTGGGCAAAACTTTGGTCACCTGTTCCTGCACTATGGTGGCAGCAGTAGCAGGGACACTGTAGAGTGTTGATTTTGAGAGGTAACAGGAGCGCAAAGGGTCCTGTATCTTAAAATGGTGAGATGAATTCAGTGCTATCCTCTCCCCCGAGCCTCTACTCCTTTTGGAAGCCCAGGTGAGCAGCGCAGAGGCGCTTCAGGTAATAATATCAACGAATGTTATTTAATTCTTGGTACTCGGGAGCAAGACTCTCCCTCCTGGCCCCAGGAACCTGATTGGCCTCCCAGCCCACTGGGGGACCTACACGCAGAGGTCCGGACGGAGGCTCCGCGCAGTCCCTGGTACCCGCCCCTGCCTGGCTCCGCCCAGACCGCGGGAAGGTGAGGCCGGGGGCGGGGCCAGAGGTGGGGGTCGGCCAGGCTTGAAGACTGCACTGCCCGCCAGACTGGCCCACACTGTCACCCTCCCATGGGTCTGCTACCTCCGTGCCCCCCAATAATGCTGCTACTCTTGCTGCTGCTGCTGCTGGGACCTGGCCTCGGACCCAGCGTGGGTAAGTGATGACCCGACCTCCTCCAGCCCTCCCTAGGGACTTAGGAGCTCCGCATCCCCAACTCCTCCTCCACAGGGACTCCAACTCACCAGCCTGCCCCAGGTCCCCAGGAGCTGCACAACCCCCAGCCCTCTCTTCTGATATCCACCCACTCATCCATCCTAGGGACGCAGTAACCCTGTCTCCTACTTCTGTCCAGGGCCTCCCACATAGCACACTCTACCTAAGGACTCAGAACCAGCCCTGACCTTCCCCAGAGGTTTAGAGTCCTCCCCTCAAATAGCCTCCAGAGCCACTCAGAGCCCCTACCCCTGCCGTCCTGATCCCCATTCTTGTGAGGTGACCATCACTCTGTCTGCGGGTCCGAGGTTGGATCTCAGACCTCATGAGGGTGGCGAGCAGGGGCAGAGGGGCTGGGCTTGCTGGTGGGTGAAGAACGTATAGTCTCCTTCTCATCTATCCCTGGGGTCACCCTCAGAGAGGTCCTCTTGGTGGCTGCCCATTTCTGGAGCCCACAGTTGAGCAGCACACTTAGGGAACATACAGGCACCCTAAGACAGCCACACAGGAACAGCACCCCCCTCACCTGGGCACTGGGGTGCACAACTCCTCAGACCCAGGCTGCAGATTCAGCAAAATGCTTGGAGAGGAGTAGCTGCATGCACAACCCAGCGACCCCTGAGACAGCCCCAGGGAAAACTCACATGAACCCTGGACACACTGCGAAGTACAGATGCATGGACCCGGGGCTCACAGGATACCCTGCCAGCCCAAGCACTCCCAAAGGAGGCTGCCCGCGGGCAGACAGAGCAAACAGACCCCAGCCTGACCTGCCCCACCTATGTTGGCACAAAGGGAGTGTTTTCTTCGGTTTCAAACCCGCCCCATGCCTGAGCCCTTCTTAGGTCTGTTCCTAGACCTCAGGATGCCAGAGAGTGGTCAGATGGTGGTGTCGGTGGTGGGAACTCTGCAGAAAGCTTCAAAATATGGTTCTGAGGCTGGGACCTTGTCTGGGGGTGCTTAGGGTGGATGTGTTCCAGGGAGCTTAGCGGATCCAGAGGTCAAGGGACCTTTTCTGGAAGCCTATCAAGTGCCAGGGCATTCAGAGCTGCCTGTCAGAGATTTGCTCTGTAATATCACCCAGGTTGGAGGGTCATCCTCTTAAGCAGACAGCAGCTCAGTCCAACAAGGGTCCCTGGGGCCACCTGGGGGGGTGAGTTAGTTGTGGAGGGAGGTGGTCTGTGAGCCTGGTGAGGTTGGTAAGAGCATTTGCAGCAGAGTGTGGATGTGCTGGGTATGACTGGAGAGAGCACAGGATTCCTGGTGCAGGAGAGGGGGCCCTGGAGGAGTGGGAGGACTTGACCCCCACTGGGCCTTGGGGTGCAGTGGGGCCCCTGAGCTTTATCCAGAGCCCGTAGGAGCCATGGAAGGTTTGAGGCAGCTGTGTAGGTTGCTGGGAGAGTGAGGACAGGTAAACTTTTGAACTCTAAACTCATTTTTTGCCTTTTCCTCTTTTTTGACACAAAGGGAGCTCTGGCCCCCACCACCACTAATATGCTACTTTTTTCCCACTGTGAACAATACGGCCTCATTTGGATTTGGCCTGGACTCCTCCAAAGAGCCATTGTAGAGAGACAGGTCCTAATTAAGAGAAAGGTGATGTCTACATGCTAGGCTTTCACCTGCATTGACCTCAGGCCTGGTGTGTTGGGGAGCAGATGCCCAGGACACAAGCCCGGGCATGAGTTTCTGCTCCGCTGCTGCTGTCCCTCAGCCCTGTCACTGGCGTTTCTGGACCAGGAGGAAGGAACACTGGTTCATGGGTCAGAAGCTTGGGTCAGAGCCTCAGCTCAGGGGCTATGGACTGTGTGAGTGTGAGGGCCACCTTTCCCAGATGACCTCTTCTTTCTCAGTTGTCAACTGCAAGGGTTCCATCACAGCAAATGGGTACTGTTAAGTGTCAGGGCTGTGCCAGGATCCAGACAAATGGCCAGGCCCATGTCAGGGGAGCCTCCCAAACTAGGAGAACGCTGCTCCCAAGCAGTGAACATAAGGAGATCCAAAGGCCCTGAGCCAGAGTCTGGGTGAGAACTGTGGAGCCCAGGGACTGGTAAGCCCCCAGAGGAGTGCTCCTCGGTGACAGGAGCACTTGGTGACGTCATCTCTGATGCGCAGTGCCCCACACAAGCAGCTGAACTAGCATTTACCGCAGAAATTGCAAAGAGACTGTGTCTAGGGGGTCAGGAATCAGAGTGTTCCAGGAAGGGGGACCAGCCAGCACCAAGGCCCATGGCATCACCTTTTACTTGGTGTAGTCTGCGACTCATTTTCCTTTCATAGCTGCTTGGAGGGTGTTGACTGTAGGTGTTAGAGGCTGCACGCTTCGTCTCATTTTATTCTGCTAGGGGACCTTACGTTTTCCTCCATTTCCCAAATCAGGAAACCAAGGTACACAGCGGTACCTAATTTGTCCAAGGTCACAGAGGTAGGAAACAGGATTTGAACCTAGACAGGCTGCAACATCCAGGCCCTTCGCAGTCTAATGTCCCTCCCTAGGGCCAGGGAAGTCCTGACCTGAAGCCTCTGACCTTTGTTTACCGCTCAGCATCTAAGAGGTCACATGTGCACCGGCGTGGGATCTTGGAACTGGCAGGGACTTTGAACTGTGTCGGCACCCGAACCCCCATGGCCTACATGAACTATGGCTGCTACTGTGGCCTGGGTGGCCATGGCCAGCCCCAGGATGCCATCGACTGGTGAGTGTACATTTGGGTCCAGGCTAGAAGTTGCTCCTGCCCCCTGAGGCCCACGAGGAAGTACCCAAAGCTGAAGTTGGGGGTTCGTGCAAGAAGATCCCAGCATGTGGTGCTGCCTCCTGGGTTATGTGGCCAGAGAGGACACATCTTGGTGACAGCTGCCTCTTACCCTGACCATGGGCTAACTGTGCTGCCTAGAAGGTAATATAACTAGAACCAGGCTTATAACACACCAGAACTGCTCTGAGCATCCCTTTGAATCCTCACATCAACCCCATTTCATGGACAAGGAGACCGAGGTGCTTAAAGGTTAAGTTACCTGTCTGGGCTGCATAGAGTAAGGCGTGGGACCTGGTATTTGAACTCGGGCAGTCTGACTGCATTCACGCCCCAACCCCTGCCCTCTGCAACCGTGTGAGAAGGGTCTGCTCCTGGAAGGCTGAGCTCTTCCTGTGACTTCCTCATTTACTCTCATGGCCCCGCTTGGAGACAGTCATGGTGCTTGTCCCCATTTTACAGATGAAGGCCCTGAGGCTCCAAGGGGTGCAACTACTCGCCCCCTTTCAGGAAGCTAGTAGGTATACTGTGCCAAGTTCAGCTGCCTCTTTCCTAGTTGGAGGTCCTGGTTGTCCCTGAGAGGTCTTGACTAACCCTTGAGCCACAGATGCTCCAGCCACCAGCAGTGACCTCCCCGACTCTGGCTGGCTGGTTCCTGCGTGTCCTTCAGAGGCAGCTCAGCCACAGTGTCTCCAGGGAACCTTCTCTGGAGCCTCCCTGGGTCTGCCATCTCCTCTGGACTCTCAGTGTCCCTCTGTTTAACGTGATCCCCTTCCTGTGTCTGGTGGCTTATCTGTCTCCCTCCCCGGACTGGGGGCTTCCTAAGAGCAGAGCAGGGACTGGCTGACCTCCTGGGCCAGACCCTTGAGGGCTCAGACAAGTGCAGAGAATACCAGTGGATGAATGAGTGGGTAGATGAATGAATGACAGGTCTGACGGCATTTGTGGGTGTTCCCGGGGTCACTGTTCAACAGTGAATGTTTATCAAGGCCGGGAGGGCCTGGGACAGAGGTGCCGTCCTCACAGAACTTTGGTCATCCCAGAAAGACGGATGTTAACGAGGTTTATAATGAGGGTTTCTTTACATACCTGCCCGGAAGGGAGGGATCCTGGGTTTTATGAAAGGGTGTGATAGGAGACAGTATGGCTTGGGGAGACAGGAGGAGGCCATGACATCCCAAGGGGAGGTGCCCAGGCAGAGGGTGCCACATGGACAGAGTGGGGATAAAAAGGGGCTTGGCTTGCTGGAGGGACAGAAAGGAGGCTGGGATGGCTGGAGCACAGAGGCTCAGAGCAAGGCAAGGAGGCTGCCTGGGGATGGCCAGGGATGGAGGCTGTGCAGGGCTCATGGAACCAGTGGGATTTTTCCCTAGCATTGAGCTTACCAGGGATAAAGCTTCCACCGGAAGGCACTGTCTCCGTAGGGGTCTGCACTCACCCGTAGCCCCAGCAAGGGAGGTTGCAAGAGAGTTCCCTGCAGGCACCCACCTGCTGGCCTGTCTGTGTGACACCTGCAGGTGCTGCTACCACCATGACTGCTGCTACACTCGCGCAGAGGAGGCTGGCTGCAGTCCCAAGTTGGAGCGCTACTCCTGGCAGTGTGACAACCAGCGCATCCTGTGTGGTGAGTCACAGCATGGTACACATCAGTGTCCCCAAGAGTCCCCTGGGCATCCTGGAAGAGCCAGGTGATTTCTGTGCTCTTCTTGTAATAACACAGGGTTGTTCTTAACTCTCCAGAGACCATCCCTTAGGTTTATGTACAAGAGATTTTTTACACTGCGTATATGAAACACACACACACACGCACACATACACAGAAACCTATTTATTTAGTGTCTGGACAAAAAGGAAAAATAGATAGTGGGGCTGTGGTTGTAGCTCAGTGATATAGTACTTGCCTAGCATGTGTGAGGCACTGGATTCAATCCTCAGCACCACATATAAATAAATAAATAAATGTATTTGTTTACCTATACCTAAAAATCTTTTTTTTTTAATTTATTTTTTTAAGAGAGAGAGAGAGAGAGAGAACTTTTTTAAATATTTATTTATTAGTTATTGACGGACACAACATCTTTGTTTGTATGTGGTGCTGAGGATCGAACCCGGGCCGCACGCATGCCAGGCGAACACGCTACCACTTGAGCCACATCCCTAGCCCCCCTAAAAATCTTTAAAAAGAAGAAAAAAGAAAAGGATAGAAATGACACCAGGTATAAACAACCATCAGAAGGATTCTGGGTTAAAAACCCACAGTGTTTCCACACTGTGGAATACTCTGCAACCAAAGACAGAATAAGATAGAAATATATGCCGACATAGAAAGATATTGACTGAAAAACCAACTGCAGAATGACTTTGAAGTACAGCCTTATTTGTGTTTGAAAAAAAGAAAAAAGGATAAAAGAATCTTGCAGAATAGTACCATACTACCTTCCCCAGCTTGATGTAGGCATATAGAAAGCTCAGAAAAAGATGTGTAAGGATAGACTCCAAATTGAGGGTGGCCATGATTGACTCTAGGGTAGAGGGCAACTTCATATTCTTTGTATGCTTCCATGTTTCACAAAGAGAATGTCTTCATGAGTTAAAGTTAAGCTGAGGGGCCAGAGTTGTGGCTCAATGGTAGAGTGCTTGCCTCGCACTCATGAGGCAGTGGTTCGATCCTTAGCACCACATAAAAATAAATAAAATAAAGATATTGTGTTTTCTACAACTAAAAAAACATATTAAAAAAAAAAAAAAGTGGAGTGCGGTGGCACAAGCCTGTAAGTCTAGCAACTCTGGAGGCTGAAGCAGGGGGATCGGAAGTTTAAAGCCATCTCAGCAATTTAGTGAGGCCCAAAGCAGTTTAGCAAGATGCTGCCTCAAAGTAAAAAATAAAAAGGGGGGCTGCGGACGTGGCTCAAGCGGTAGCGCGCTTGCCTGGCATGCGTGCGGCCCGAGTTCGATCCTTAGCACCACATACAAAAAAAAAAAGATGTTGTGACTGCTGAAAACTAAAAACTAAATAAATAAATAAATAAAATGAAATAAAAAGGGCTGGGGATGTGGTTCAATGGTTAAGTAAGGGTTCCTGAGTTCAATCTCCAATACCAAAAAAAAGAAAAGACAAATGTTGAAAGGGAAAGGAATACGTGGCCTGAAGTATTTTAGGTTAAAGTGCACAGATGTCAGCAATTTATTGGAAACGTGTCAAAACCAAACAAAGCTGGGCATGGTGGCACATGCCTGTCACGTAGGAATGACATCAGTCTGGTGATCGGCAGATGGTTTATGGTGGTCCTGGTCATTCTCAGGATCTTTAGGCTGACCTTGTCTCCATTATCTGATCAGTAGATAGTACTGTAAAGTTCCCTAAATGATAGGTTTCTTAAAATGTCCTATCTCTTTTTTACTTAACCTATTTATTGGTGGGCTAATTAACAGTGCACAGGTAGATTTATGGGTTTCCCAGAAATTTGGGAGGGACAGGCCTCAGAGACAGACTGGCCTGGGGAAGCATGTGGAACTTCGTGGGGAGCCAGCCTGGATGAATGTGCCTTTAGGTCCTGATGCCCCGGGGTCCTGAACAATTATTGCATTCCGCAGTAACTTGGGCATTACCCCAGTGTGGCTCCAAGAGCAGGCACCCCTGGGGTTGAGTTACACTCACCTGTTCCTTTGTAATCCCACCCCTTCTGCCTTTTTCGGATAGAATGTCCTAAGAAACAGTGTCCTCCAAACAAAAGCCCACTTCCAAATGCGCTCCCTCTCTCTCATCAGCCTCTGGTGACCTTCTCTTGCCC
>NW_026000185.1:10806402-10875903 GCF_001458135.2 Marmota marmota marmota | reverse complement strand
CCCCCCCCCCCATTTTGGGGAACTTGAGGCCGGGAGACGGGGAAGCCGTCCTGAAGCTTATAAAAGGTATTCTGTGTGTGGTATTTTGCGTCACCCCAAATTCACACAGGTGACTTTGGTTCAGCTGCCCGCGCTGGTCAGGGGCGCCACTAGTCCTTCCTTGACGTCTGTTTTCTACCTGTTTCTTCTGTCCTGTCTCAGGGGAATGGGTGGGTAATGGTGAAGCGAAATGTTAAAAGAAAAAAATTCCTGTGCCGGTTCATTTCCAGTTCATTTCACTGGCCAAGCCCTGGTCTCCCAGTGTCTGTTTCCTAGTCTGTACACTGCGGGTGGAATTGGAGCCTGTCTGGTATGAGGTTGAAGTGACAGGACACTGTGCCTCATGCATAGCAGGGGCCATGGAATAAGTGACCCAACAGAGAACCTGCCTTGAGAGTGACCCAGCGACACCCCACTGAGGGCAGGACTGGGCAAGTGCAGGGCAGCAGCTTTAGCTCACCCTGAGCCCCCCAAAGAGGAAGCTGTTTCTCCTTCAATTCTCTTTTAATTGTGTGGAGGGGAGGAGAAAGTCTCAGTTCATCGCTGCTTAACTTTCACATCTCTCTAATATTTGCTGATTCTTTTTTTTGTTTAGTTTGGCTTTTCTGGTTCCAGGAATGGAACCCCAGGGGTGCACTACCTAACTGAGCTACATCCCCAGCCCTCTTTTTACTTTTTGAGATAAGAGCTCACTAAGTTACCTAGGCTGGTCTCGAACTTGTGATCCTTCTGCCTCAGCTGCCTAAATTGCTGGGATTACAGTCTTGTTTACTTAGTTATTTAATTGATTGATTGATTCTGAGGTATGGAGGGTTGAACCCAGGGACTTGCACATGCTAAGGCAACTGTACCACTGAGCTAGGCCACAAGCTTGATTCCTTCGTAAACAGAGAAAACCGCTCTGGCTGATAACTGTATCCAAGAGTTCTACACTGAACTCTGGTTTGGCTTTGTAACTGTCTATCTACTAATGGTTTATTAATTTTTTTTTTTTTTTTGGTTTCCACACTGTATTAGTTTATCTTGAACCACAAGCAACATGAGAATGATTATTATCATACTGCATCCTAACATCTCAGTGTTCATTGTACCTGACTAATGTCTCCTAACATCAAGAGAAAAACTACAATTAAAAATGTTAGGTGTCTCCAAGGCAACCTTTCTTATTTTATTTGTTTGTTTGTTTATTCATTCATTCATTCTGGTACTGGAGATGGAACCTAGGACCTCACATACTAGGCAAATGCTTTAACAATGAGCCACACCTCAGCCCAACCTTACTGATTTTTAAACAAAACAATGAAAAAAAAAATAGTGAGACATTTATTTTTAAGACTCAGTCACACATGGTGGTGTTCACCTATAATCCCCGTGACTCAGTAGGCTAAGGCAGGAGGATTGCAAGTTCAAGGACAGCTTGGGCAATTTAGGGAGAACCTGTCTCCAAATGAAAAGGGCTGGGAGTGAAGTTCAGTGGTGAGTGCCCCTGGGTTCAATCTCCAGAGAGAGAAAGGGAGCTGGGGGAGGAAGAGAGAGAGAGAGAGACAGACTGACTCAGTGGTGCTTTCCACTTACAGTTTCCTTTCAATTAAATTTAAAATCAGAATTAATTTAAAGTTCAGTCAGTGAGACTCAGACTTATCTGAAGAGTTAGAAATAAACCAGAAAACTGCTTCTATCACTTTTTTGCTTTTAATTGAGAATAAACATAATGCAAAATTCATCATTTTAAAGCATACAACTCAGTTATAATATAGTCACAATGTCACCCAACCATCATCAAAATATTTTCAATGCCTCCCCTCAAAAAATATACCCAATAGGGACTGGGGATGTGGCTGTACAACAGAATGCTTGCCTAGCATGCATAAGGTCCTGGGTTCAATCCCCAGCACTGCAACACACACACACACACAAACAAGCAAAAAAAAAAAAAAAAAAACTTATACCCACAGCCAGTCCCCAGTCTCCCACCCTCCCATTTCTCCTTATCACCAGCACCTGATGCAGAAAAAGATAGACTGGGTCTACCTAGAAAAGCAAATGCAGGAAACCATTGAAATGCAAAGCAAAGAAAGCTAGCCCAAGTCCTTAGCCTGTGCCCTTGCCCTAGCCCTTGGACCTAGCCCTTGACCCACACTCTTCCCTGCAAAAGATAATTGAGGGCAACTGGAAAACTTGGTGCAAAATTGTGTGACTCCACCCTGGCTCCACCTCTAGTCCAGCCCCCAACTGCCCCTCTATGAGTATTAACACCCCACACCCAGGGGCTGTTCACCCAGGGGCTGCTCTCTCCCTCTGAAGATGGCTGGCATTCTCCCTTTAATGTGTGTCTGTTCTCCGAAATAAATCTCTCTCTACCCTAACAGCCAGGCCGAGTGCTGACATTCTTTCCTGCACGTGTGGCAGAGACCCCACTTGTGCAGAGTTGAGGCCCCCCCCCATCTTGGGAACACCTTGGACCTCAAGGACAAGCCTGTCAATGTGATTTCTACCTCTATGCACGTACCAGGATACTTGGTATCTTAGACTAGGTACGTGCATAGAGGCAGAAATGAGTGTGAGTGGTATGAGTGGAATTGCACGGTATGTGGATCTCCACCCCGGCTTCTTTCACTTGGTGCCCTATTTTGGAAGTTCACCCACATCGTAGGGTATTTTGGTGCTTCATTCCTTTTATGACCAAATTGTGTTCTACTGTATGGCTCTGCCACCTTTCATTCTGCGGTGGTTCCAAGGATGGCCATTTAAATTGTTTCTACCTTCTGGCTATTGTGAATAGTGCCGCTGTGAACATCCACAAAAAAGCATTTATTTTAGTACCTGTTTTTAGTTAAAGTACACACACACACACACACACACACACACCCCACACAAACACATTACACACATATATAAGACTGTGCTGGGTCATATGGTAATTCTGTGGTTTTTTTTGGTGGGGGGGCGTTGGGGAGTACCAGGAATTGAACTCAGTGGCACTCGACCACTGAGCCACATCCCCAGCCCTTTTTTGTATTTTATTTAGAGACCGGGTCTCACTGAGTTGCTCAGCGCCTCGATTTTGCTGAGTCTGGCTTCGACCTTGTGATCCTCCTGCCTCAGCCTCTGGAGCTTCTGAGGCTATAGGCATGCATCATTATGCCTGGCTCTTTTTCTTGATAATGTCCTCAATACACCAAAGTTTTTAATTTTGGTGAAATCCAGTTCACCTACTTTGTCTGTTGTGGCTCATATTTTTGATGTCTTAAGAATCCATTGCCAAATTCAAGGTCAGAAATGCTTACCTGTTTTCTCTTAACAGTTTTATTTTATTTTATTTTGTACTGGGGATTGAACCCAGGAATGCTTTACCACTGAGCCATATCCCAGCCCTTTTTATGTTTTACTTTGAGACAGGGTCTTACTACGTTGCTGAGGCTGGCCTCAAGTTTGTGATCCTGCCTGAGTTTCTAGAATTACAGGTGTGTGCCATCACACCCAGCCTAGTTTTTATAGTTTAAACTCTTAGATTTATTAATTTATTTTTGAGTTAATTTTTATACGTAGAGTGAGTGGAAAGGGCCCAATTAGTTTTTTGGCATGATGTTATCCAGTTTTTGGCATGATGTTATCCTGCATCCTTTATTGAAGGGACTTTTCTTTCTCTTTTGAATATTCTTGGCATTTCTGTGTTGAAAATGGCTTGTCCCTAGAGGGATGACGGTTCCATCACTTTGCTCAAGCCTCAGTTCGCCTACCTGCGAGTTACGTGTTGCAGGGTTTGTAACACGATAAGCAGATTGAATGGGAGTTCTTCTTCTCTCCCTCCCCTTCTCCTCCCCCTGTCTTCTCTCTGTGTGACTGTCCACTAAAACCCCAGCTTCTGGTGACAGGTCTGCTCTGCAGGCCAGAAGGTGATCATGATGGTTACTGGAGGGTGATTTTAGATATGCAGGGACTCTCAGCCATATCTCCATAGTATGAGTTGAAGAACTGGCATAAGAACAAAGCTGAATTCATATGGAGACACAGTAATCCTAGAAATTCAGGCAGGATCACAAATTTGAGGCCAGCCTCAGCAACGTAGTAAGACCCTGTCTCAAAATAAAACATAAAAAGGGCTTGGGATATGGCTCAGTGGTAGAGCATTCCTGGGTTCAATCCCCAGTACAAAACACACAGTAGGACTTGAGTATGACCCAGCACCATCTTATGCAATCTGTCATTTAAAGTTAGGAAAACTGAGGCCGGGGGCCGGGGGAGGCGACATGGCCCTAAACAGCCCTTTTGCAGCACAAGCAGGGAGCTGAAACATGGCTCAATGGTGAGATCTGCTGAAGATCTTTTCCTTTTCTCTTCAATTTGCATGTTCTGCTTGCTCCTACCCATGCGAAAAGGATGTTTATGAAATATTTATTGGTGTGTTCGCCTGTGGAATTCTGTACCCGTTTACAGAACTGTCCTCCCTAAACCCAATGAAAAGAACCAAAGTATCTATTATGCATTTTTTGGATAAAAATATTCTCTTATTCTGTTTGGAGATATTCTGAACACAGTTGTTTATTTAATTATAGGTTTGGCTCATTTTCCATTTATGGGCTTGACAAATATATTAAAAAATTTAAGCCTGCAATAATATTTACTAGCAGGTTTTAATTATTTTAAGGTTTTAATTTTAAGCTTAACCAGTGGTAGCTATTTTTCTCTTATAGTTTTATTTTTCTTGAACAGCATGGTTCCTTTGGATTCCTGAAGCCATGAGGCTTTTTTTTTTTTTTTTTGTACCAGAGATTGAATCCAGGAGTGCTTAGCCATAGAGCCATATCCCCAGCCTGTTTTTTCTGTTTCTGTTTGTGAGATAGGGTCTCCCTAGTTGCTCAGGGCTTCACTGAATTGTTGAGGCTGGCCTGGAACTTGCAATCCTTCTGCCTCAGGCTTTCCAGTCACTAGGATTACAGGCACACACCACATGCCCCACAGTGCTCCAGGCTTACATCTTGTTTTTATTTTTTATTTTTTTTATTATTATTTTTTTTAAAGATAGAGTGAGAGAGAGGGGGGAGAGAGAGAGAGAGAGAGAGAATTTTTAATATTTATTTTTTAGTTTTCGGAGGACACAACATCTTTGTTTTTTTTTTTTGTATGTGGTGCTGAGGATCGAACCCGGGCCGCACGCATGCCAGGAGAGCGCGCTACCGCTTGAGCCACATCCCCAGCCCCTACATCTTGTTTTTAAAAGAAACTTTTTTTTTGTTCAGGGAGAAGGTGGGAGGTACACCCTCCTGGTCCACCCCTTCCCAGCTCTGTGACCCTGGTTGAGTTTCCGACGCCTTCTGAGTCTCACTTTACTCCTCTGTAAAATGGGAATAATAAAACATAGTCGTTATCTTGTCGTGGTGGTGCATGCCTGTAATCCTAGCAGCTTGGAAGGCTGAAGCAGGAGGATGCCTGGGTGGTCCATCGGAGCTTGAGGATGGTGTAGGCTGGAGTATAGTGCCCAGGGTAAGAGTGGTAGTGATGGTATTGGAAAATGAGGGGGGATATTGAATGTTTTCTTTTGGGGGGAAGAACCAGAGAGGGTTTTTTAAAAATATTTTTATTAGTTATTGATGGACCTTTATTTACTTATTTGTTTATATGCGGTGCTGAGAATAGAACCCAGTGCCTCACACCTGCTAGGCAAGTGCTCTTCCACTGAGCCACAACCTCAGCTCCCAGGGAGGGTTTTTTATGTTTTTATTTTGCTGGGCTGATTATTGAACCCAAGGTTGCTGTACCCCAGAACTACATCCCTGGCCCTTTAAAAAATTTTGAGACAGGATCTCTTTGGCTATGAATTTACAATCCTCCAGCCTCAGCCTCCAGAGTAGCTGGGATTATAGGTGTGCTCCACCATACCTGGATGATGTTACTTCTCTACAGCTAGATATAACTTGTGGCAGGGCTTTTCACCCTTGACACTATTGACATATTGGGCCACATAATTCTCTGTTGCCAGGGGCTGTCCTGTGCACTGTGAGATGTTTAGCAGCATCTTTAGTTCTACCCACTAGATGGTAGCACCCCCCTCCCCCATTGTGACAAACTAAAATGTCTGTAGATGTTGCCAGATGCCCCCCTGGAGGCTCAGCTGCCCATGGTTGAGAATGGCTGGTCCATGTCATCAATGTACTTTATTTTGACCATGTCCCCATCAACTGCTCCACAAGGTTGCAGAGACCAGGGGTGTTTGTAAATATTTGTGCCTTTATTTGAGGATTTTTGTGGGCAGCATCAAGTCTAGAATTGCTGGGTCCAATATTGTATTGGGGGCTCCTCTACAGCGTAGAAAGGGCTGGGGGGCAATCTAAAGAGACAGGCAGAGAGCTTGTCACGAGGTACATTTACACAGTAAGGACATTTAAAGAAGATTTAAATTGTGTTTATTTATATAGGCTAAGGGGGAGAGTATCAAAATATCACACTGTGCCTCATAAATATGTGCAGCTATTATATATCAATTATAGTAAAAAAAATATAAAAGTTGGGGAAGAGGAGGGTCACCAAAGCTCCCAGAAGCCTCTTCCTTTCTTCCTTTTTTTTTTTTTTTTTTTTTTTTTTTTTTTTTTTTTTTGGTACTGGGGATTGAACCAGGGGTGCTTAACCACTGAGCCCCATCCGCAGCCCTTTTCATTTTGAGACAGGGTCTTGCTAAGTTGCTCAGGGTCTCACTAAGTTGCTGAGATCTTCCTGCCTTAGCCTCCTGAGTTGCTAGGATTATAGGCGTGAGCCGCTGCACCTGGCTCCTAGCAACCACTTTCTTTGGGTGCAGCTGCTGAATGACAGGTAGACATTCTGATCTAACAGATACTGTACATTTGTGTTGTGTGTGCGATGCTGGGGATGGAAACAGGGCCTTGAACATGCTAGGCAAACACTCTACCACTGAACTGCATCCCCCACTTTGTACATTAATCCATGAAATAGCTACTCTTCAAATCCTTTTAATAAAATGGATTTTCTTTCCATGATGAAAGCATCATATGGCCCAAAGTAGAAATGTTTGAAATGACAAGGTATAAAAGTGGAGGAAATTAAACTCCCAATGATGTTACCCCAGACAACTCCCCATTCTGGTGTTTTTCCTGTTTTCCTTTATGAAGATGTAATTAAAAAATATAATGGTGGGGCTGGGGATGTGGCTCAAGCGGTAACGCGCTCGCCAGGCATGCGCGGGGCGCTGCGTCCAATCCTCAGCACCACATAAAAATAAAATAAAAATGTTGTGTCCACTGAAAACTGAAAGGTAAATATTAAAAAATTATTTATTTAAAAAAATATATAGTATGTTTTGCACCCCTTATTTTTCTCTTACCTATAAGCTGTTTCTCATGCCAGTAAAACTCTTAAATAATCCTGTTATAACTTGGACTTTAAAGGTCCGAATCAATACCCCATCCCGTCTCTGGAGTTGGATGCCGGAGGCTTGAGTTGGGCAGAGCTGGGTGGGGGTGCTGGTCTCCCCATGCCTTCCTGGGTTTCTTCTCTGCAAAGTGGAGTGCTGATGACTCTGCCTTTGGAGACTGTTCAGGTCGGGGACCAGAGACTTGTTCTTCTGGGTGCCTTGCTCTACACAGAAGCTTAACAAATGAATTAGAGTGAGATTTTTCCCTTCCAATCTTCTATTTTCCAAGTAGACAAGAGGACGTGTCTCTGTGTTAAGTGATAGTTTGACTACCAAATCTTGCTAATTTCTTTTTTATAAAACCCGCACACCCAGTTGAAGCCTCACAGCCTGCAGGCAGGCAGGCATCATCATCTAACTAGACTAATTCTAGAACTTGATCTCCATAGGAGTTTTTTTTTTTTTTTTTGAGTGGGGGGAGGGTACTAGAAATTGAACCCAGGGGCGCTTTACCAACTGAGCCACATCTCCAGCCCTTTTTGAGACAGGGCCTCAGTTAGTTGCTTAAATTGGCCTTGAATTTGAGATTCTCTTGCCTTAGCCTCTGGAGTTGCTGGGATTACAGGCAAGTACCACCGCTCCTGGCCCAGGTTTGATTTTTCTAGTTTCTCATGCATGTGTTTAAAGGCACAGAGCTTCTAAAACCATGGCTGAGCTAGCCATTTTCCAAGCTCCCACTTCTTCACCACGCCTTTTGAAGGAGATTAGAAGAATTTGATAGTGAATGTTGTTCATTATGTCAAAAATTAAAAGTGCACACTAAAAGACAGTGGGTGTATCCATGGCTGTCAAAAGAGTGACATCATCTAGATTAATAACATATGACTTTTAGACTACAAAGTCTTCCCAAGCCAATTAATGAGTTAAGTGGAATTCCCCAGCTAGAGGGATTTATCTTTGCATGTCCTCAAAAGGTAAGCCCTGGAGGGAGGGGTGATAGGGATCATGTGATTGCTACCTACAGTCAGGGCGTTTCTTTTCTTGAGGGCTGGGGATGGACCTTGTGTATGGTAGGCCAGTGCTCTCTACCCCTGGGCTGCCTCTCCAGCACTGCTCCTGTTTTAAATGAAAGTTTAGGTAAGTCACATGGCCTGAAGGAGGGTCAAACCAGGCCTGGATGGCTGCCAGGCCCCTACTGTCTTATCTAAGCAGATCCCCAAGTGAAACAGTAATAATGTTGACACAGAAGAGAAGCCAGAATTGTGTGGACATCAGACTGTCTATCTGAAATTTTAAGTTCCTTTTCACAGGGGCTGACATGCCCTCCTTCCTGGAGGGGACAAGCTGATGGAGAGCACCTGGTGAGATGTCCCGTTCCACACACACACACACATGCCACACCTGACCCGTTCTGCCCAGCTGTGCTGGTTTCCCTGGCATTGACCCTGGAGTTTCTGCAGGGTCTAACCCCAGTCTCTCCACTCCTTCCAGGATCCACGGATGATGAATGCCAGAAGCTCCTGTGTAAGTGTGACAAGGAGATTGCTTACTGCCTAGCCGGTACCAAGTACAACTTTAAGTACCTCTTCTACCCCCAGTCTTTATGTGAGAAGGACTCACCCAAGTGTGACTGACTCAGTGTTCTTTTGCAAAAGGAAATAAAGCTCCCTTTCATTAATGAACAACAGAATTCAGTTTCTGGAGGAGGCAACTGAGGCCAAGTGATAAAGCCACGTGAGCCTTGTGTTTGCCTTCCGGCCTGGAACTCAGATTGAGTCTGTTCGGCTTCCAGTTTGATGAAGGTCAAAAGTCCCATTCCTATTTTATAAAACCATGACTGTGTTGAGCTTGGTATCGTTTTCTGTGGTTAGTTCGACTTTTTTGAAAAGGTGGGTTTTGTCTTCTCACTTGCTGCTGATGGCTGGTGGTCAAATGAGCGCCGATACCTGCTAGGCACTTGGCCATGTTGTAGGCTTTGTGTCGGCAATAAACAAGACACACAGGGGACACTCCCCCTTGTGAAGTTCAAGTCTCATAGCTGTTTGCTTAACAGAGTATTCCCCATCCCACTCCACCTGTAACAGTTTCCTGGGGAGGACAAACCCCATGAGTTTGAGGCCAGCCTGGGAAACATAGTGGGACCCCATCTCTAAAATAAAATAAACATTATTTCCTGGGCTGGGGATTTAGTTCAGTTATAGTAGAATGTTTGCCTAACAAGCATAAGGCCCTAGGTTTGGTCCCCAGCATCACACACACACACATACATACATTTAAAAAAGTTGTTTACTGATTTCCAAGGTAGTACATGCTCATTTATTTGGGGCAGGGAAAGTAAAAGAAAAGAAAATACAGAACAACAGAAAAAAAAAACAAAAAAACAAAAAACCCAAATCACTCCAATACCCACATGGGGAATACACTTTCAGTATTTTAGTGTGCTGTTCACTGGTCTTTTCTATAGTTTTTAAAAAAGTAGTTGACACACTATGATTTTTTCATAAGGTTTGTGCCATGTCATTAAAACAAAAAGCCTTTTGGAAACCTCCTCTTGTATTAGACAAAATTTTCCCCCCAATACTGGGGATTGAACCCAGGACCTCCAGCATGCTAGGCAAGGGCTCTACCAGTGAGCCACACCCCAGTCCATTTTATTTTTCATTTTTTTTTTTAAAGAGAGAGTGAGAGAGAGTGTGAGAATTTATGTTTTTTAGTTCTCGGCAGACACAACAATCTTAGTTTGTATGTGGTGCTGAGGATCGAACCTGGGCTTCACGCATGCCAGGCGAGCGCGCTACCGCTTGAGCCACATCCCCAGTCCCTTTATTTTTCATTTTGAGAGAGGATTTTGGGATGTTACTCAGGCTGGTCTGGAACTTCCAATCCTCCTGCCTCAGCCTCTTGGGTAGCCAGGATTACAACTGTGCACCATTATACCTGAACAGATGCCACTGTGTAGATTGCCAACTTTTGGATTTTGGAGTATTTCCTGTTTCAATCAATCCTTGTGATGGGATGCCAAAGAATAAATATTCCTCCCAACACTTCTTAATTTTTCTTTGGCTGGATTTGGAGAAATCCAATCACAAGGTCTAAATATTTCACATGGACACCCATTATGATCCTCCTAAGCCACCTTGATTGACAGCAGGGAGGAGATGTGAGAGGAGCCCTGATCTTAGCATGTCTATCTCTGCTGGCACTAAGAAGCAAGTGCCCAGTCTACCTGTTTGTTTGGCCAAATCTTCTTTGTCCTCCCTCCCAGAGATCTGGTATTAACTCATCTTAGAAGGGGGTTTGGGCAGTGTGGGAGGCCAAGAGGTGGGGGTTGGGGGTACAGGTCTGGGATTCTGGCAACCTGTGGTCTAAACTGGGGCCAGCTGTACCCATGCCAAACAGCTCCCACTTTTTCACTGAGAAAGAATACCAGTAACCCCATAGGGCCAGGGATGTACACACTGTGGGTCCCCTAGTGTCTCTGGCATTCAGAGTGTGAAAAGGTAAAGTTAGGCAGTCCTGGCGCCTGATGAGCAAACAAGGAAGAACATTCTCCCTCTTTCCACAGAAGACACCTTGGCTCAATGTGGGTCTGCATGAAGCCTGAGACTTTAGTAGGACCGCAGATTATATTGGGCAATGTGAATTTGTGTTTCCTAAACAACCAGTTTTTTTTCCCCCATACAGAGCATTTATCTGTATAAAAATCTTTATTTTTATTTCAAGTAATTTCTCCAAACTTTAAGATGAAAAGTTTGAGTGAAATCTTCACTTAAGTGTGGAAGGGGTTAATGAATGGTTCATGGAGCTCCCCCACACTGTGGATGCAGGTTTTCCTCTCCAGGCAGTCCATAGCTCACACTTCACACCTGCAGTTTTCACACTGAGGAAAACAAAGGCAGCCCTTCCTCCCACTCTGTGTGCACAATTACAGCACTTGGTATAATTATGCCAGCTGCTCACATACCACAAGAGGTCAATAAAGATTACACATTATACAGTGTGAGGTCAATTTATAAAATGTTTCCTTCAATGCATGAATGCAGAGTCTACCCTGGATATTACAGATTAAATTCTGAAAAACAAAACAAAACAAAACCCCAAAGCAATGCCTTTAAGCAGCCTGATGCAGCTTAGCCTGAGGGGAGCTCTGGGTGCTGCCTGACAGCCACTCAAGCCCCAGCTCAGAGAAAGGGAGCCCCACCCCAAACAGAAAACAAACAAACCAACAATAACAATGACAAAAAAACAGTGAGGAAAAGCCGACCATCATTCTAATCTCAAACTGAATCATTTTAGAGGTTTCTTCTGAAACCCAGCAACTACCCAACCAGACAGAATTGTTGATTGGATTCTGGGTCCCCCCCCCCCGCCTTTTTTTTTAATGTGTAACTTTTTATGCCTATGACAAAAACCCTATCTCTGTCTTCCTAAACTTGACATACAGGACAGGCCTGGCCCAAACAAGCCTGGTCTTGGCTCTAGGAACCTGTCATTAACTGAGGCAGGGAGGGAGATGCCGATGTGGTGGCCTTCTGACGTCACCCACACTGTGTCCTCTGAGGACCCTGAGTCCTGCCAGTCAGGTCCCTGTGAGGCGATGGCTGTGTGGGCCACAGACAGTCCTCCATGTACTGGGGTGTTAGCTTGCTGCCATGGTGTGCCACAGGCAGAGAAGAGAGGACCTGGTTGAAGCCTTTGTCATACAAAGCAGCACCTTGTTTACCATGGGTAGAAACAGGAAGTCTCCTCTTCCCTCACCCTCCAAAGCATCAGCTCAGGCACTGGGGAGACTGGAGGACCCGCTCAGAGCCCGGACAGTGCCAGTCACAACACTTGCGTTTCCAGTCTTCGAACTTCCTTGACCACGAGATCAATGTTAATGATTGGGTTGAAATACAGGGCCCAGTAAAACAAACAGTTGCACACAAACTGGGGGATGAGGGGCCAGAACATGGCCACAAAAAGCCCCTGTGTTGACACTTTCCAAAAATGGCTCCACATCCTCTGAGGAAGTGTCCTGAAAAGAGAAGAGAAATGGTTCAGGGCAGTTCAGGTGCTCAAGGGCTCAGATCTGGGTCGCGCTCTCCACGTCCCTGGCCCAAAGAGACCTTGTCTTCTGTCCCCTGGGCCTGAGACACACCTTTGCACAACCAACTCCTTTTTGGCTCCCAGGAACAGACTATGGGTGCTTCCTCAGGGCACTGCTGCCTGGTCCTCCCACCACACACCTGGAACCTGAGCTGTTCCATCACCATCCCACTTCTATGTGTTTCTTTCTTTTTATTTATTTATTTTTAGATTTTTTTTTTTAGTTGTAGATGGACACAATACCTTTATTTATTTAATTTATTTTTGTGTGGTGCTGAGGATCGAACCCAGCGCCTCACACATTTGAGGCAAGTGCTGTACCACTGAGCCCAACCCCAGCCCTTCTATGAGTTTCTTAACATACATACTTTCTTTTCAAGGCTGTAGGTTCTTAGTATAGACTGTTGTATTTTTACCAAAAGATATGCAGGGTCCCACAGAGAGCCAGGGGTATAGCAGGGTCATGAATATGCATACTCTCTGCATGAATAAATGAGTTTGCTGAATAAAAATCCACGAGGGATTCCTGGCAGATTCCCAGAGCCATTTATTTGGCTGCTTCTGACTGATGATGTTGAGAATCCTGCAAGTCATGGATGTCGGGATGAAAGGAAGTAGCAGATATATTACTTCTGTCTACTCAGTATTTGTCCCCTTCTGGGAAAATCTTCTGAGTTTTGCTTTGGGGATATCTCCCTCCCCTAGTCTTCCTATTCTGGGTGGGCAGGGGGTACTGGAGATTGCCTGAAGCATGCCACACACTCTGCCACACCTCAGCCCTCTTTCCTCTATTCTTTCCATGTGGAATGATGGGTCAGAGTGGAACCAGCTACTAGCTGTGGGGTAAACACATGCCTGAGCCTGAACAAGGAAAGTCCTGCACATGGGATCCAGGCTGGGCCAACCAGAGCAAAGGCACATGGGCTCTGAGACTTGTTACAAGTGTCACAGGGAAAGAAGGGCTTCCATCCCACCAGGGGGAGGCTGGTAAGGTGGTCCAACCAAAGTCTGGAGCAGCAGAAGGCTCTCATGTGAGAAGAACCAATGACAGGCTAAATTACGGGAAAGAATAGCACCAGGAGAGGGAGACAGTCAGCCTGAGGACAGCACCTGGGTCTCTGGGGCCAATCCCACCTGCTGCCCTGAATGGGCACTTCCTTTTTAGGAAAGCCAATTTGGACTAGTTTCTGTCACTTGCAACCAGAGACTGTCTCGTCTAATGCTCTCATTTCCTGAATCAATCTAGAAGCTATTCTTGTCCCAGTTGGTGGCAGAGCATGGTCAGATGCATGCCTACAGAATTCCCTAACAGGTCTATGTTCTAACATACTACTGTTTTCCACAAAGGACCCTCTTCTTCTCACTTGCTTATTCCTTAATTAGTAAAATCCTTCACATATACACACACCCCATGGGAATTGTTGTTTGGATCTGGAATAGAATTAGAGACTCACAGGTTGAAGGCTTGGTTTCAGTGCAGCAATATTCAGAGGTGAGGCTTTTGGGAAGTGATTGAATCATGAGCTCATCAACAGATTAATCCATTGATGGATTCAGAGCTATTGGAGGTGGCAGAAATTATAGGAGATGGGACGTGGTTGAAGGGTGAGTCCTTGGTAGCATGCCCTTGGGGGCTACATCTTGGCCTGGGTCCCTCTTGTCCTTGCCTCTCTCACTCTGCTTCCTGGCTACCATATGTGAGCAGCTTTTCTCAGCCACACCCTTCTACCATGTTGTTTCTGCCTCACCATGGGCCTGAGAGCAATGAAGCCAGCTGACTATGGCCTGAAACCATGATCCAAAATAAATCTTTCTTCCTTTAAGTTGTTTTTCTCCCTTAGGTATTTTGTCATAGCCACAGAAAGTTAAATAACAACATGATTTGTTATTATGTGGGAATAAGATATATAGGAAAACACTTTAACAACAATGAACACAAAGAACCCCCACCTCCTAAACAGGTGATTTTCCTATTCACTGCACATGCAGTATTTCTCAAACCAGAGTCTGAAGAGTCTTGGTAGAAGAAGGAATTTTTTTCCCTTTTCAACTATGTGAAATGCTTTGAAGACCTTTCTCCTACTTTTTGTTTCTTTCCCAGCCCTGTTGCTTCATCCCTCTTCTACATAGAAACACACTTACTTCAGCTCACTTCTTGACCAGATCCTCCAAAAAGAAAATAACTCCAAAACCGAGAGTAGCATAGCGTTAACAATGAGAAACCGTGATGTCCAGTAGTGGACCTCCAGCCAGTCCCAGGCAAATTCAGCAATCAGCTGGTATGGGAGGAAGGAGTATTTGACGAGGAATTCCCTCCACTGTTTCCAAGTGGGCTCTCTCAGATCCTCAAAAAAGAACACACCCAGTCACAAAAATCATGTGGACTGATTTTGACACGAGATTAATCAAGGAGCGTCACGTTTGTTAAAACACACACATACATAAGAACCTAACAATCTAAAATAATAATTTCAGCCATCAAATTCTCTTATAATAATGAACCTTAAAGAAGTTAATTGTTACCAAAAAGGTTGATCTGGGGTGCTTGTTACATAACGTGGAAGCTCAGAAGTTATATCTAGACAGGCATGTGTTATGAGCAATAGAGTTGAAATGACTTTAAATTAACCAGCGTTTTACTCTTTTGTCACTGTGTGGACAACTCAAAACACTTCCTAAATTTGACATCTTAGCTGTGGTAGAATGATAACAGAGCAGGGAAATTAAAAACAGACATCCACATACCTTAAGAAAGTAATTTTTTGGATTTGTGTGTGTGTTTTGCAATACTGGGGATTAAACTTGGGAACGCCTTATCATAGAGCTGTATCCCAGCCCTTTTTATTTTGAGAGAGGGTTTGGTTAAGTTGCTGGAATTACAGGCGTGTGCCACTGCACCTGGCTAAGTTTTCAATTATAAACATTTGCAAATAAAAAAGATAGCTTGTTGGGCTGGGGTTGTAGCTCAGTGATAGAGCACTGGCCTACAACATGTGATGCACTGGGTTCAATTCTCAGCACCACATAAAAATAAATAAAGGTATTGTGTCTATCTACAACTAAAAATATTAATAAAAAATAGCTTGCTGACCAAGTATGGATTGATACAAATTGTTAAAAGGGAAACATTTTACAATTTCTGTGCTCCAAGTTGAGAGATAACAGCTGGAAACTGAGTATAGAGGAAATACTGTGTAAATTCATTACTCAGGTTTTAAACTACATTTAAGGACTGGGGGGTAGCTCAGTGGTAGAGTGACTGTGTAGCATGCACAAGACCCTGGGCTAAATCCCTAGCACTGTAAAAAAACCTTTTAAAAACAAAACCTAAAAATTGCCTTCAAGGCTGAAGTCACTTGGGTGAAGGTAGTGTTTAAAAAGGTTCTTTGGAGATTTTGAAATTGTTTCAATATTGGACAGGTATGGATTATACATAACAATTCCTATACCCATGACACTTTTTAATACAAACAGATCAGAAGGATTAGCCCTATGGGAAGCAAAGCAAAGGACTACTCTCAAATGACCAACTAAACAGGGAGAAATCACCCTAGTGGAAGGAGTTCTCCAACAACTCTAAAAAGTCCTGTGGGCAAAACAGAAGAAATGGTTGCCTACTGTGGGTAGCCATCCTCAGGAGAGCCCTGAGGCCAGCCGATGTGACTAAGGTCAGCTGATGTGAGGACTCCCACCAGCCCACTGGGTGATGGCTTACTGTTCTGAGGCCATCAGAACAGTAAGGCACATATGAATCCTGTCTTGTGCAAGGACGGGTAACCATCCTTTTGGGGTCCTGTCAGGAGACAAGAAATTGCTTTTTTTTTTTTTAAAGGAATATTTTAAGTCCAGAGGGTTACCCCTCTGACTATGCAATGGAAAAAACTAAATGGGTTTCTGGGTGTGGGGAAAGTCTTACTTTACTTTCTTTGGCAGGGGCTCTCCCTGCAAAATTCTCTGAAGGCTAGTTATCGGTTGCTCTTCCTTGACAGCCTACAGCCACAGCTCCGATTCCACTCCAGGCACTCTGCAGACCTACCAGAAGCTTGGTGACGATGTCCTCCCCGGAGCTGTCTTCCTGCAGAGGGCAGATGGTGTGGATGAAGGGCAGGAAGGTATCTGTGTAGTCAAACAGGTACAGGTACAGCAGACCAAGTCTCGGGGAGCTCTTGAGGGCATACAGCAGGAACAGGGACCTGCCTGGGTTCACGGCCTGCAGAGGACAAGGCAGGCACAGGGCCATTACAACCACAGTGGCCAGCTCCCCACCTGTGCTCCTTCAGTGGTCTTGTGTCCTTTGCCATCAGCCTTTCTGCATGGTGTGCACAAACAATGGGTGAATGAATGGCAGGAAGAGGCCAAGTAATCCATCTGTTGGGCTACTCGGTAGAAAAATCCAATCTCTATTTGGGGCTGTTGAGAAGCTTAGAACACCTTTTGGGAAAGCAGTTTGGCAAAATATATCAGTCTTAAATGTTTAAGTTAACCAATCTGTAAGTGGGCACCACTTAATGAAAATAATCTTTTAACTAGAGAAGGCTTCACATTTCATGTTGCACTGTGTGTTAACAGTGAAAACCACGGATATCTGAGCCCTAAGCAAAGCACATGAGATATTATGCATGGAATTCAAATGTTCATTAAAATGTGAGTATGAGCCATTCACGGTGGCACATGCCTGTAATCCTAGGGATTTGGGATTGGCAGGAGTATCCAAGTGCAAGGCCAGCCTCAGCAATTCAGCAATAAAAAATAAAAAGAGTATGAGATGCTTTAGATAATGCTAACAAAGTTAGGTGAAAAAAGATTCATGGATATGTAGCAAAATGATCTTGCTGGTGTTAGCACCAGGACAGCAGGGTCTTACTAAGGTCTGTAGTCCCTTGCTGAGGAGCACCTGGCTTTCAACACACAGTCAATACATGTTTGTTGCATGAATCAACAAACAAAAGGGCTTTTTAAACTAGTCAGACTAGGAGAAAAGAGAACAAACTGCAGTGCTAATTGTGTTTGATTATGGGCAATTTCTTCACTTCTGTAAATCTTTCAAAATTTTATTATAGTGAATAAACATTTATTTTTTCCTGATTAAAAAACTTTAGAAATGATTCAACTTATTTGACTCTTAGTAGCATCAAATAAAATGGAGACTTAAGGGTGGGAGTTGTGGCTCAGTGGTAGAGTGCTTGCCTAGCATGTGCAAGGCCCTGGGTTTGATCCTCAGCACCACATAAAAATAAATAAAATAAAGGTATTGCGTCCAACTACAATTAAAAAAATAAATGTTTTTTAAAAAATGCGACACTTCACCAAAGAAGATATAAGTATGGCAAGTAAGAGGTGAAAGATGGTTAATGTCATTGGTTTAATGCGTATTAAAATGACAGTAGAGACAACTGTACACCTATTAGAATGGAGAGTAGTGGGAGGGAAGATTTTCAAAGGGTCAGGAGGAAACTTCTGGGAGTGACGGACACATTGTATCTTTTTTTCTAGTCTTTCACTTGCCAGATACAGTGGCAGATGCCTGTGCCAAAATAAATTTCCCATTTGTTCTGGTTAATATTAAGAGCAGGTGTACATATTTTAATTAGATGGTCACTGTGTGTTCATATTTAGAGGGTCAGAAATGTCATGTCAGTATTAAAAGCCATGCTAGGACCAATATTGGCTACATAAAGTCTATGGTTTAACTATATTAGCTGAATTAATAGTTTATGATAAAAAAGAAGTAGGGTTTTTTAAATTAAAAATAAACAATACAAAACAAACTTTCTACTTCAGGAACTCCATACCTGTTCTTTAAAAAGTTTGAAATAAGTTTTTTAAAAAGGCAATAAATGCACACAGTAAAAGTATTTTTTTTTTTTTTAACTCAAATGATGCAGAGCTGATTAGCTGACAGAATTTCCCCTCCCATCTGATTTTATTCTCCAGACAAAGCCACTTTCAATAGTTGGGGGCTGGGAATGTAGCTCAGTGGGAGATGGCTTGCTTGGCATGCATGAAGCCTTATGTTCCATTCTTAGCATCAAAAACAGAAAAACAAAGTTTGGATATCTTTCTAGATTTTTCTATTATATGCAAACGTATGTGTAGATACACATGCAGATATTTTCTAATGTGCTTTTCTTTTAGTTAGCAATACAAGTTGAACATCCTCTTCCTTCTTCATTTTTGCATTGTGGGTAGAACCTAGGGCCTCATGCATGCTAGACTCTACTCCCAAGCCACACCCCAGTTCTCCTCCCTCATTAGCACAGTCACCTCCTCCTTTATGAATGGGAGCTTGAATATCTGTGACTCATTTATTTAACCTATCCCTAATGATAGGGACTTGGGCTATTTTCTAAGTGCTGCCAACCAATGATGCTGCAATGAACAATTGCTGAGGTCATTTTACTGAGGAAGAAAGAGGCACAAAGAGTTGTGCGGGTACTTGCTTGTGTTCCTGCAGTCAGTGTGTCCTTGGGGAGCCTATAAGCCTCAGCAAGTGGCCCCAGAGTCTTGCTACATTCCAAATTCAGAGAAATGAAATGACAGATCAAGACCAGGTGCAGTTTAAATTGTAATGTTAATGATAAAATCCCCCCAGAGAATTGCAACTGTTCATGATCAACAGAACTCAGAGTGCCTCTTTCTTCGTATGAAATGTTCTCAACCTTGATAATGGCATAAGGAAAAAAAAGCCCAAGTCTTCTGACTAGTTTGTACTCTGTTCAACTTTGAGTGAGCATTTCCCCTCTAAGTTCATTGGCTATTAGATATTTTTCTCCAAGATGTCTTTTTTAGGGTATGAGCTGGTAAATTCCAGATATACTGTACTATACTCCCTTTACAGTACAGTAGTCACTAAATCCTGTCTGTGAAGAACCAGTTGGTACAGTTATGTTGAAGATCTATTTCTCAATGTCTAGTAAGGCTGAAGATGGGCATTACTTGTGACCTAATAATTCTGCTCCTCAACATATATCATAAACTCCTGTACATAAGCCTAAGAACTTCCTAGGAGTGTCAGAGCAGAACTGCTTCTAATAGCAAAAACGGAAATTCTTGCAGTGTCCACGCACAAATCACCACACGTGTCCAATGGAAGACTGAACAAAAGAGAAAAAGAGCGGGAACTAGAGTCACAGAGACGGAAGCTACTTGCAGAAGGGTCTGCTCAAAATTCATACCTCTTGCATTAAGGTTCAAGCATGTAAAACAATGCTCCTGCTGCTTGTGGACACCACCATAGTAGACAGAAAGAAAACAAGCTCTGGAAGGATCCATGGCACCCACTGCAAGAGCACAGTTGCTTCTAGAGAGGGTGGGGTGTTAGGGACTTCAACTGTGCCTTTGCCATTTTCTTTCTTAAGTTAAGCATTGGGTATATACATGATTGCTATGTTGTACTCTATACTTTTTCTATTAAAAGAATAAATAGTTTACCTTATATTCCCAGAGATTCTGGGGGGGCTTCACACCTAGTGCCTTGACACGCTCCAGCTCCATGAGGATGGCTCTTCTGTGGCTACTGTTTTCTATAGTATATGGTGCCCTTGAAAATTCTTCCTCTGTCAAAGTTAAAAGCAATCTGTGGAGGGGTGAGGTAGATATCTCTTGAGATCACATACTGGAAGCAAATTTTCCACACTGAGTCCCAGTTTATCAATGACAACACTTTAAGCTTACATAGATGTAGTAGCGTTAATAACAGCAAATAACTGAATGACTACTATTTGCCAGTTACTATATAAAAATATATTTAAAAATTTCATAAATCATTACTGATACAATTTTGGGGGGATCTCTTTATTTATTTATTTTTTTGGTGCTAGGTATGAACCCAGGGGCACTTAGCCACTGAGCCACCTCCCAAGCCCCTTTTTATAAGAGACAGAGTCTTGCTAAATTGCTTAGGGCTTCACCAAGTTGCGGAGGCTGGCTTTGAATCTGTGATCCTCCTGCCTCAGCCTCCCCAGCCACTGGGATTACAGGTGTGTGCCATCATGCCCAGTGGGAAAAGAATTCTTTTTTTTAAAAAAATATCTTTAATTTATTTATTTTTATGTGGTGCTGAGGATTGAACCCAAGGCCTTGCATGTGCACGCTCTACCACTGAGCCACAACCCCAGCCCCAAGGGAAACTAATTCTTTTTTTTTTTTTAGTTGTAGATGGACACAATATCTTTATTTTATTTTTTAATTTATTTATACATGGTGCTGAGAATCGAACCCAGTTCCTCACATATGTGAGGCAAGTGGTTCACCACTGAGCCACAACCCCAGCCTAGGAAACAAATTCTTTCTTTTCTTTTTTTTTTTTTTTTAATGTTTTCATTTTTAGTTGTAAATGGACATAATATCTTTACTTTATATTTATGGTGCTGAGGATCGAAGCCAGTACTCCATGCATGCAAAGCAAGCATTCTACCACTGAGTCACAACCCCATCCTGGGAAATGAATTCTTAAAAATCAAATTAAAATGACTCCAAAGAGAGTCAAGTGTTAAAAACTCAGTGATGGGAAATGACTAAGGTGGGAGGTGGAGCAACAGGGCAACCTGGCAGCCTGGCAGACGCCACTCCTGACAGTGGCTAGTACCATCAACACCTGGTATTTACATAACCCCATACAGAGACATGTATGTAAATAAATGAATGCACAAACAAACATAAACATAGGTCTATTTAGTACAATTGTATTTTTAGTTTATGTAAAAAATTATATATATAATGGACACAATACCTTTATTTTATTTTTTAAAAAGTATGCTAGTTTTATAATCAGATTTTTTTCAGTGTTTATATCTATATAAACACTGAAAAAAATCTGAGGGTGGGGTGGAGCTTGTGGCAGAGTACAATGCTTAGCATGTGCAAGGCTCTGGGTTCAATCCCTATCACCCCTCATCCTCCAAAAATATTTTGGTCAGATATCTAGCAATATAATAACAGTAGTTTTCTCTGAAGAACAGGATTAAAGGATATTTTATTTTCAATATCATATAATCCAGGCTGGGGTTATGGATCAGTGGTAGAGTGCTTGCCTAGCATGTGTGAGGCACTGGGTTCAATTCTCAGCATCGCATACAAATAAATAAAAATAAAGGTCCATTGACACCTGAAAAAATAATTTAAAAAATCATATAACCCTATATTATTTTTTTTAAATGTATGCTACTTTTATAATCAGGAAGCAACAAAAAAATTAAAATGTCACTGACATAAAATAATATAGCCTCTGTGAAAAATAGTTAAAAACAGAGTTAGTCTATGACCCAGACATTCCACTTGGGGTATGGAAAATATATGTCCCCACAAAAACTTGCACATGAATCATCATGGCAGCAGTATTCATGATAGCCCAAAACAGAGTCAACCCAAATGTGCATTGACTGAAGAACAGATGAAGAAAATTTGGTCTATCCACACAATAAAGCATTTATTAGTCATGAAAAGGAATAAAGCACTAATATGTGCTACATCAGGGTGATCCTTGAAAACATCATGCTAAGTGAAAAGCCAAACACAAAAGGCCACATATTCTATGACTTCATTTACATGAAAAGTTCAGAAAAGATAAATCCATTTTTGGAGACAGAACATTGAACAGTGTTTTCCAGGGGATTAGAGAGGGAGAAATAAGGAGTCACTAAAGGATAGGAGCTTTCTTTTTGGGGTCAGGAAAATGTTCTAAAACTATACTGTGGTGATAGTTAAACCTATCTATGAATACATGGAAAAACTACCAACTGTATTGTATTCATTATAAATGGGTAAATTTGAGCTGGGGATAGAGTGGTTGCCTTGCACACATAAGGTCCTGGGTTCAATCCCAGCACCACCCCCCCCCCCCAAAAAAAAAAAGAGGGGTGAAATTTATGACATGTGTATTCTATCTCAATGAGGCCTTTTCTTTTTCTTTTGGTACTGGGCATTGAACTCAGGGTCACTCAACCACTGAGCCACATCCCCAGCCCTATTTTATTTTATTTAAAAACAGGGTCTCACTGAGTTGTTCAGGGTCTTGCTGTTGCTGAGGCTGGCTTTGAACTGGCGATCCTCCTGCCTCAGCCTCCCAAGTTGCTGGGATTATAGGCAGATGCCACCGTACCTGACTTCAAAGAAGCTTTTGCCAAAAATATCCATGGCGTGTCAGAAAATATGCTCCTCACCTTCCATTCACTCTTTCAGACAAAAACCTGTCTCTGTAGAGAGAGGCCCATGGGCCCAGCTGCTCCAGCCAGAGGACAACTTCTTCCGCCGTCCATTTGGCCACAGCCTTATGGACCAGGAGGTCATGCTCAGATTCCCTGCTGCTCCAGTGATACACAAGCAGGACCACCTAGGGAAAGGGACAGGGACCTTAGAACAGGAGAGGCCAGTTTCTGAGTGTAGGAGCCTAGGACAGGGCTGGCAGGTGAGCCTGAAGGAATGCCAGCTGTGTACAGGGAGGAGGGACAATGCCACCACCATGGAGAACCGGAGGGCAAAACTGTCCTTGGACTCATGTCTCTGCTCACTGTGGAGCAGTGAGGGAACAGGGGTCAGAAGAGAACTGAGTGCAGGGTGCTTAGAAGCAGATGCATCCTTGACTCACCAGCAAAACTGACTTGTGCCTTTTCTATAGGAAAAACATTTAGGTCTTCGCAACATGGAACTTAAAAATACCTAATGAAGTGGTGTGTTCTTACAACTGCTTCAGCCTGCCAGACGTGGTCTCAAACTCCAGTTCTGCCACCTTTTTGCCCTGTGCCCTCAGTTGTTGCAGAGGTCATGAGGAGGACTGGACAGCACAGAGCTAACATTTACTGGGCACTATTATGTGGCCTACTTGAGTAAGCCACATTCCTGAAGAAATCACATGGCCCAGCAGGTTTCAATGTACACAGTGTGTCACACACGGTCACGTACGTCATCAGTCATCAATGGTTTACGTGAAATCAGAACTGACTGCAGTGGAAATGGGGGTGGGGAGCACAGAGGAACAGAGACAGACTTACTGCCACTCCAGTTAAAGCTGTGAGCACTCCGGAAAAGAACCCCCCTCCTCTCTGCTGATTCACTCGGCCCGTGTTGGGAGTTAAAGGGATCTGATCATTCCCATATTTTTGAAAGGCTGCGAGACTTTGGACTATGTCATTGTTCTGTCGAATGTCTTCAAATCTCATCCTAATAGCATCAGGAAATAACTTTTCAATGGCATCCCTACGGAGAGGAAAATCACAAGACAAGTGTTTGATGAAATTAAATATAATGATGAAATTAAATATAAGGCCAAAATAAAACCAATAGCCAATATTTAATAATGATCAGATGCCTAGGAGAAGGACAAAAATACCTGCTATAGATCTGATGGTAAAACACTAGAAACAATTGCTAAATGGCCAGATGAGGTGGCACATGCCTGTAATCCCAGGGACTCAGGAGGCTCAGGCAGGATGATCACCAAGTTCAAGGCCAGCCTGGGCAACTCAGTGAGACACTGGCTCAAAAAATTTAAAAAAGAAATGGAAATCTAGCTCAGTGGTAAAGCCCTCCTGGGTTCAATTACCAATACCCTCCAAAACACAAAGACAAACAAAGCAAAACAGTGCTTGCCTCACATGCCACAAGCCCTGGGTTCAGTCCCCAGCCCAATAACAACAACAAAAAAATACTTTTAAACACATATGTGCTAATAGAAAATACAAATGTTTTCTCACTTCAGTGGCATACTATCTGGGTGGTTCTTCAATATACTGTTTTTATTCAATGTTATGTATGTCTCAAATTTATCTACCTTACAACTGAGCTGTATCCCCATCCCCAAAAGTATTTTTAAAAATATGAAAGAAACAACAACTAAGTCATAAATAACATTACTCTGGGGAAAAAGAAGAAAAGGTCTAAAATGGGGGAGAAAAGGCCAAAGGGGTCTTTGGCTTCATCAATAATATTCCAGTATTTCTCTGCTTAAAAGAATGAAAATAATGAATGTACATATGCATTACTTATGTCATTAAAGATTAGTTTGTGAAGAGGGAAAAAAGCAAAGTTCAGTAGGAAGAGAAGGCCCACACCAGGTTTTACGGGAGGGCTGCCTCTTTTCATTTTCTTTTTTGGTACTGGGGATTGAACTCAGGGGCACGTGACCACTGAGCCACATCCACAGCCCTATTTTATATTTTATTTAGAGACAGGGTCTCACTGAGTTGCTTAGCACCTTGCTTTTGAACTAGAGATCCTCCCGTCTCAGCCTCTTGAGCCACTGGGATTACAGGCATGCACCATGGCGGTCTGCTTCTTTTCATTTTTAATCACACAAAATCAGAGACCCATCCTTCTATTTAAGATTAACCTTTAGGTAAAGCAAAGCTGACAGGAACAGAAAAAAAAAGAGGATGCGGGGTTAATGATTTCATGAAGCATTCTGTTACTCTGTTGATATCAAGACCGCTGGACACACTGTTAAGGCTTCAGAAGAGGGGAATCCTGAGGAAGCCAGACAGGCCTGGAATGCCTCCCAGGACTTTATCACTGTAGAGAAGGAGGAGAGAACCAGCTACCTGAAAGGTCCTCCAATTGGCCATGTGTGAGAAACTCAATGTGATGATGGGCACAGAGTTTATTTAAAGATTCTGAAAATCAATATCAGTTAATCATAACTGTATAGTGTCACCATTTTGTCTATTAGGGTGTTCTCGGTAATAAAAAAAAATCAGTAAGTATTATATAACATAGGACTATAAAGCAATGGTGTGACAACCGGAATTTATTTCGTTTCTTCATTCAGAATAAATATAAACCAAGCTAGGCAGTGACTCTGGAAGGCCAGCCTCGGCAATTTAGTAAAACCCTGTCTCAAAACTAAAGATAAATAAATAGATAGACAGACAGGAGGGCAGTTTGGAATGTGGAATAAAGGATAGACTAATGACAGTCAGCTGTGTGGAAGGGAACTTGGATTTTCAGGTCCTGAGCTCCCTGACTCTCAGTCTAGCAGATCCAGAATGACCACCATGGACAGCTCCAAGCCTGCGGGCTTTACAAACATGCCCACTGCCACTAAGAAGCCACACTGCAGAAGCTGCGCTACCCAGGCAATCCCGACATACCTGAGGAGAATGTTGACTTTGGGGAAACCTTCCCATTTTTCTCTGCATTCTGGACACTCTGTTTTCTTTGAAGACACCCACCATAAAGCGAGGCAGTGCCGGCAGAAGCTGTGCCCACAGTTCAAGGTGGTCGGGTTAACCAGGATGTCATAACAGCAATGGCAGGAAAATTCACTAACGGAAATCTGAGGGCCCATGCTTTTGAGAGAGTCATCTTCCAGGCCCACTGTGGTGGCATCATTTTTCTGAGGCTCTTCCATCTTTCAGCAAATTCTGGGACCCACAGACACAGAAAACTTCAGACTTCGGAGATGGCAGCAAGGCATTATCAAATCTAGGGGAAAAAAGCAGTAAAAACACAACAAACAGTAGTTGTTGGAGGTTACTGTCACTATATTAAAGCTCTAACTTCTGCTTTTATTTTACTTATGTTTTGCAGTGGTGGGGCTTCATTGAACCCTGGGCCTTGCTCATGATAGACAAATGATCTATCATTGACCTATACTCTAGCCCAAAGCTCCAATTTTTATATTTTTGGGGATGCTGGGAATTGAACACAGGGCCTTTCACATGTTAGGCAAGTACTCTACCAGGGAACTACATTTTGTTTTATTCATCATAAGTTTCAACGTGTGATGAAGTATAGTTGTGGGTAGACCACAGAACTCAGGATCTTTTACTAATGTCCTTTCAAAATGTAGGGTGTTTTTTTGCCTCAGCATTCTCAGCTCCTCCATCATCCCATCCAATACTCACTCTCTTTTTTGGGGAGGGTGCTGAGGATTGAATCCAGGGGAGCTTGACCGCTGAGCTACATCCCAGTTCTTTTTATTTGGAGACAGGGTCTCAAGAAGTTGCCCACATACAACCTGTATGCGCTAGGATTACCTCAGGATTCCAATTACATTTCGAAAGTCCTTTCTAGGGTATGATTTTCAGTAACTAGCTTCTTGGTCCAATAAAATGTCTGGAGCTGGGAACAACACATCTACATCAAGTAAATGAAATACTTTGTCTACAACAACTTGCCTTTTTATGAGGCAATTATTATTTCATAAATTACTTGATTCCAGGGGCTCTAATTAGAGCAATTCCAGGGAGTAAGGGAAGCCCTGTTTTCAGGTGCCCTAGCCAGGCCAACTTCCCATGATTTGATATCCCCTCTTTCCCCAAATTAACCAGAACATGTGTACTGTGCCCTCTGGATTTGTCAGTTTGGTGCCACAGAAACACTCTAATGTTGCAAAATATGCAAATGTCAATGGAGCATTCTCTTTTCATGCTCATCTGGAGATCCCACGCAGCACGAAAGCAAAGGCCTTGGAATTAGAACCTCAACTCCCCAGTTCTGTCTCTGCACAAGTGACCGAGGTCTCTGAGCCGTTTTCTCAACTGTGGAACGTGGCTAACAGTTCATGGACCTTCAAGCCTTCTTATGAGGACTAGACAGTAAAGAAAAGAGACTAGGATGGCATACGGTAGAAACTGAGGCTAAAGAAATGATTGTTCTTACTCTTTCTGGTGTTGTGGTAAGAGTTTCTCCCTCTCATTACTGTGGTTTAAATTATTATTTTTAATGATTTTTAGTTATACATGACTGTGGAATCCATTTTGATAAAATAACATATGCATAGATTATATCTTATTTTAATTCGAACCCCATTTTGTGGATGTACACAATAGTGGGATTCACTTATTTTCATATATACATAGGAAAATTATGTCAGATTCATTCCACTGACTTTCCTATTCCTATCTCCCTTGCCTTCCCTTCATTCCCCTTTGTTTAATCTATTTTGTTCAATCTCATTATTGTGAAGAATAGACATCACTCTCCACCATCCACACTGGCCAGTCCAGGCTTTGGAGTTACAGTGGTTAAGAACACAGGCCCTAGCTGGGTACAATGGTGCACATCTGCAGTCCCAGGAGGTTGAGGCAGGAGGATCAAGAGTTCAAAGCCAGCCTCAGCAACTCAGCGAGACCCTGTTTCTAAATAAAGAAAATCTAAAAAAGGCCTGGGGATGTTGCTCAGTGGTTAAGCACCTCTGGCTTCAATCCTCAGTACCAAAAAAACAAACGAATGAACAAAAAAAACCTTTGCAATTCTCCTGCCTCAGCCTCCTAGGTTGCTGGGATTTTAGTGGCTGTACCACCGTGCCCAGCTACTGAACTATTTTAAATTATAATGTGTGACTTTTATAATAATCACAATAACATTATACAAAGCATGTTATATGGCTTTAGGTCAAACACTAATGGGAGATTTCAACTCAGAGAATAAAACAAATACATTTTAAACTCAGTATTAGAAATGGGATAGAAGTCTCTCATCCAGTACTAAAAAGGTAAGTACCTAAGGTACTTATAAATTTCATAAATAATAAATAAATTTACTCAGTAAATGACGATAGTAAAAAGGGGCCCAACCTTCTGTACAGACTCATTAAAAACTGTTCTTTTTGGAAGAGAGTCTTAAAAAATAAACATTTTTAACAAATTCTAGACTTACACACATACACACACACACACACACATCAGGTAAACTGCTGCCATTTATGGCATACTTACCATATGCCGGACAATCATATTATCTCATTGTGGGTTTAGGAACATTTAAAAATTTTCTAAGTGCTTCCCTTTGGGCAGCCTCTTCAAACTGCCAAGGAAGTGGAAGATATCTCATAAAGGTTTTAAAAAAGAGAATTACTTTGATACAGTAGTTCCTTTATTGTGTTAATATTGGTGAAAGAACTACCACATGGAGAGCATTATCATAGGAGATAATAAAGAGAACACACTATTCCTTGGGCTGGGTCCTGGGCCAGTCCTTGAGATATATGTAGGGGCATGTGTGGATTTGTGTCAGAGGGATGGTAGAGACTTCTGTGCAAGGGCTGGGCCTGCTTAGGGCACCGACTGTGTCTTCACTGAAAGCAGGAGGGACACAGCTGAGCTCCAGTGCTGCTGCCAGGTTAACTAGAGGTGGGCACATAGGAGAGTGATCAGTGAGGCTGCACCTCAGGAGGATAAATCTCATTGAAAAGGGAAGAGGGTCTGGAAACAAGAACAATAATTAGGGAAAGTTAGAAATGAGGTGTTACCGCTTCTGGGACAAGGCAGCAAAAAAGAAAGCCTGGGGGCTCGGGATGTAGCCCACAGGTAGAACACTTGTGCAGCACGTGCAAGGCCCTGGGTTCTATCCCCAGTTCCAACAAAAGCCTAAACCCAAAGGAAAAGAAAGAAAAAAGAAAGAGATGAATCTATTCAAGAAAATAGTTTATGCGCTTTAGTGACTAGAGAAAGAATGATCAAAGATGGTGGCAAGGTTTCAGAATGAGGGAGGAAAAACTGTACTTCTGATAGAAATTCAGTTAATGTAAACAAATTGGTGTCAGTCTTGGAAATATAACTTGAATTTTAGAAAAGTTGAGAGTTTGAGGTAATTACAAGACCCCAGGTAGAAATGTCTAGTGAGTAGCTAGAGATAAAAAACTGCAACTGGGAATGAGAATGAGACTAAATCTATGGATGTCAGCTACTTGCAGGGAATTATAAACAATGTATATTGAAATTCATTTCTCATGAAGTACCCTTTTAAAAACTAGAATACACTAGCAGTTCCTCACCTACCAGATCTGAAAGTTTATTTTTCCTGGGGGAAAACAAATCCCACACTGACATCAAAGGTGTACTTCATAAATTTTATTTTGCAAAGCTGGGAGTGGCCATTAACTATTTTTTTAAGTGCAAATGAGAAGCTGCACCGACTTTGAGCTCTTCTGAGTTCTGCTAGTTTCATTTTACTATAAACACAAAAACTAAAAGCTAACAGAGAAAGAGTACACATCCTTTGTCAAATTCATTTGTTCTTTCCCACTCCTTCTGTTTGGACGTATTGGAGTCATTTCTACTAATGAAAGAAAGTAGTACTTTCAAGAGGAGGAGCAAGCAGGCCTCTTAGTGATAAAACCTAGCTTGGACACTAGAGTTACAAGCTATTGTGTTCTGACTTGGGTAAACACACCCTAGTTCCTTGGCAGTGCTTAACAGTCTCTTTGAGGAGAAGGTCCATTCATCCTGAGGATGTTTACAGCTGTTCTCTGCAAATGTGAGCAGCATGGCAGCAGCTCTTCCTGAGTTATTTCAGAAGAAGCACATGCTTCTCCGCTGCTATTCTTCTCCCCTGTCTTCCCTTTGTCTCAAAGGCTTTGGAGAAGACTGGGGAGACTTTGGTAGGACTGGGAGAAAGAGAATCATTCCATTCCCACCCTGGTGCCCTATTCACATGGATACACTGCTGTTTATGAAATCAGCAGCATTCACCACCTAGGGCAAAACTAATGTGTAGGATTCCTGAGTTTGGGAAAGTCTACAAAACAAGAAACTGAAGCAAGTTTCACATGCTAGGCTGAACACCACAGAACTGCAGCAAAAGCTCAGTTGCTATGAGGCTGAGCCACTCAAAAGGTTTCTGATTTTATGCTGGGTCCTTATCTGCCCAAGAGCTCTTTAGGTTTGACTTCCACGCCCTGCATAAATGCAAGGCATTTCCTTGGCTGGAAATTTGGAGATTTTACTAGATTCTTAGAAGGGACCATGACACAGATTAAGTTAAGAACTACTGACATTCCCTGTGATAAAAGGTTCCTAATGAACTACCCTCTCCCGCCTCTTGAAGTGGTTACAACGGACCAGGTGAGTCTTTCACAGTGATACAGCACCTGCCAGGGGCACCCATCCTCTGGGTCCCAGACAGTCTCCCACCAGTAGCCACCACCAGCCTGGGACAGTGTTCAGCCTGTAAGCAGCCTTTGTTTATTGGGGTGTTCTCTCTTTCTTTCTTTTTTGAAGACTGGGTCTCATTATGGTGCCCAGGATGGCCTCCATGGGTTTAAGTGATTCTCCCACCTCAACCTCCTAAGTACTGGAACTACAGGTGTGTGCCACCACATCTGGCTTCTTATTTTTTAATTGATTTTGGTACTAACATTAAAAAAAAAAAAAAAGCCTGGGTTCATATGTCAGAAGATTGACAATGCTGGGGTCTAGTTCTGCATGATGGAATCAGTCAGAGTGGAGAAACTCTGGTCCCTCTATCAGGGCACGCCAGATGCAGTGGCTCCACTCCTCTCCTCTCTACCTCGGCTCTGTCACTTCCCTGACCTTCCCTCGAAGGGACCATGACACAGATTAAGTTAATGTGAAATTCACACAGTGTGCTGCCTTCAGAGTCGATGGATGGTACACAACTGTTTCTGGGCTATCTGGCTTTAGGCCAGTCAGCTTTTGGAGTTGTCAGTTCATAGATTTTCCTGTCTTCATCTGTTGTCAGCTTGTGATTTATGTCTGAGACAATGGCTGCCAATGACGTCTTTCATGCCTTTTTCTAAATTACCACTTTGATTCCATTTTGGAGCCAGAGGCCAGAAAAACCTGCTCTGTAATAGATGGTGTGTGAAAGGCGCTGAATGAAGCCCCAGAGAACAGTCTCTGATGACTTGGGCCCTTCCAAGCTGTCTATCAACATGACCTTTTCTATGTTTTCCCAAAGACATACCTGACAAGGTACAACTACCTGAACATCTGTGAAAGAAAAGGCTAGGACACACACGGTCTCCCAGTAATGCTATGTCACCAGGGAACTGGGACCAAGTTGGTTGTTCCCTCCTTGGAAGGAAAGTTGTTTTCCTGGCTTGCTCGAATGCTCATCCACAGGTTTATCTGGAAGGCTCCTATCCCAAAGGAGGTGGTGGCACTGCTGTTACCTATTTGCTTCTTTAGTCACCCATTAAGGAAAGTCATTACCATTTTGGAAAATCAATTAGCAGAATAATTTTTATTGTACTTATCAAAAAAGAATGCATCAGTTCTGAGTTTAAGAATTTTTTTAGGGGCTGGGGATGTGGCTCAAGCGGTAGCGCGCTCGCCTGGCATGCGTGCGGCCCGGGTTCGATCCTCAGCACCACATACCAACAAAGATGTTGTGTCCACCGAGAACTAAAAATAAATAAATAAATAAATATTTAAAAAAAAAAAAAAAAAAAAGAATTTTTTTATACCTAAACTTATAAAGATTGCATTACATAACAAATGTTAATTCTTTAGAAATTATAATCTTCACACCACTTGGTTTGGCAGATTATAGTTCTACCCTTTCATTCGACATACATTTATTGTGACTATAGTACATGACTAATATTTAGGAATAACCCTTTTTTAAAAATAATTTTTTATCTTTATTTTTATGTGGTGCTGAGGATCGAACCTAGGGTGTCGCACGAGTTAGGCAAGTGCTCTACCACTGAGCCACAACCTCAACCCTAGGAATAATCCTTTTAAGAGCTAACTTTTAGGATTCTGGTCTGAACAATATAATCTCAAACATTTTTTTACAAAGATGTTTAGTGCATAAATAAAAAGATCTTGTTCTGGGGATGTGGCTCAGCAGCAGAGCATGCTCAGAGTCCTGGGTTCAATCTCCAGCACCACACATAAAACAAAATAGAAAAAAAAATTGGCTTCTGTGGGCTTCTAGTTACATATTACCTGACAACCAGAGAATAATGTCAATTGTTAATATTATTAAGCCCCATAACTTGAAAGGCATAATCCTACAGGATAAGTACCACTACCATTTCCATTTTTCAGAGACAACTGAAGCCTAATTAGTAATGGGGCAAAGTCAGCTTTAGATCATGGTCTGACTTAAATCCTTCATTAGCCAATGAAGTATTATTAATAGTTATGTGTTCAAGGGACTCATTTATTCCTTTTTCATCTAGGCCCTATCAGAGAGCTGCTGCTACACAGTTGAGAAAAACAAACTAGAGAAAACAAACTAGGATTTGACAAAATTGTGGCTGTTCGGGTTAGCAGGCTGTTGTATGCAGAAACATTTACAATAGGAACAGGAGGAGGATGGGTGGGGGAACTACTATTTCTGGCACTCTAGGTCCATTTCTGGGGACACCACTATAAACAGGGGTGGAATACGTCAGACATTATTAACTGTCCAAAGAGTGCTAACCCTTTGCTAGTGACTATGAAATAAAAAGTAAAATAATCGTGCCCAAATGTAAGTAAGGTAAGGGTCAGCAATGGCAATAAGAAGGCCGGATGTGGGGGCGCACACTTGTAATCCCAGGACTGGGAAGGCTAAGGCAGGATGACCAAAAGTTCAAGGTCAGCCTCAGAAACTTAGTGAGACCCTGTATTAAAATAGAAACAAAAGGTCTAGAGATGTGGCTCAGGGGTTAAGCACCCTTTGATTCAATCCCCAGTACCAAGGAGAAAAATGAAAGGAAAAAAAAAGAAGGGAAGAAAGAAATGAAGGAGTGGCAATACGAAGAGAATATTACTATGTGTATTTCCTGCAGGCAGCAAAATTGGTTCTTCCATTAATACAAGAGTTGCATGAAATCTTGTATATTTCTAATTCCAAAAAGATTTTCTTTCTGGACGGGGTCAGAAATCACTAGGCCAAAGGGAGCTAGCTCCTTTGGATGTTGACTTGCTGCCTGAACTTTGAAGCCCTGTGATTTATTACCTAGAATGGGGTTGGGCAAGATGAGGGCAGACTGAGAAGGGAATCTTGGCTCTCTCTGTGCCTGTCTTCTTGAGTTTGTTAGGTGGCATATAATCAAGGAACTCTCCAGTAACAAAATCCTGTGGATGGTCAACAACTCGGAAAGGTATGAAAACTACTGTGGCTACCAAGTAACACATACCTTAACTCTAGGTTTAAAAATATTCTGTTACAACTAACATAAACATGCAACCTTTAAAAAACAATATGTAACCTTTTCACATTCAGCTCACTGCTACACTGTTTTTAGGATCCCATCTTGTGGTTGTATACAATGTAGAGTTTCACCAGTACTGCTACAATTTTTGCATAGTACTATTTTAGCCCAGTTTTTGCCTCCTCATCCAAGCCCTGGCTCCTTGAGGTCAGGAACAAAACCACAGAATTCTATCAATATACCTGACAGCAGGTGGCACAAAGCTGGACTCTAGTTATTTGCAGCTGAAAATCAAATCAACAAATATTTGGCGGTTGAGGGTGTAGCTCATGGTTAGATTGCTTGCCTAGCACGCACCAGGTCATGGGTTCGATTTTCAGCATTCCAACACATAAAGAAACTAAAGAGAAAGCCTAGCTCACAGTGGTGCCAATAAACATATTAAAAAAAAAAAAAATCTACTCCTTATAATGGTAGCTCTTAAAATCCCATCAGAATCACTTGGGAATTTTGGTGAACTAAAACTAGAGTATCTTAGGAGCAAGGCAGAAGAAAGGGGAGCAAGGCAAAGGAATGCATAATTATCCTTTGCTGTCCTAGGAGACTGGATCTGTGGACACTCAAGTCCCTTTTATAAAATGGCATCATATTTGCAAATAACCTATGCACATCCTGCTGTATTCCTTAAATCATCTCTAGAGTACTTGGAAAACCTATTACAATGTAAATGCTATGCAGATAGTTATTATACCGTATTTTTTTGGTACTGGGGATTGAACCCAGGGCCCTTTAAACACTGAACAGCATCTCCAGCCCTATTTTATATTTTATTTAGAGATAGGGTCTTGCTAAGTTGCTAAGGTTGTCTCTCAACTCTTGATCCACCTGCCTCAGCCTCCCAAACTGCTCGGATTACAAGTATGTGCCACTGTGCCTGGCTGTTATGCTGTATTTTTTTTTTAAAGTTATACATGGACACAATATCTTTATTTTGTTTATTTATTTTTATGTGGTGCTGAGGTTCGAACCCAGTGCCTCACATATGCTAGGTAAGTGCTCTGCCATTGAGCCACAACCCCAGGGCTATACTGTATTCTTTAGGGAAAAACAAACATATATACATGCTGAGTACAGATATAACCACCATAAGCCTAACTACACTGATGCATGAACAATATAAGAGACAGACAATGCTTCCAAGGGGCACTGGAAAGAAATTACAGATCTGTGAAATGCAAGGGGCTACGGCAGGGTCTGCCTGCACATCACTTCATTCACAGGGATTCAGCACAGTGCTTGGCATATGGCAAATTCAAGTTTTACTTTTTGGAACTTTCTGAAATTTTATTTTTCTGATTTTTTTTTTTTTTTTTAACTAGGAATTGAACTCAGGGGCACTTGACCACTGAGCTACATCCCCAATCCTAATTTTTTTTTTCCTCAAAATTTTTTGATCTATGGTTGGCTGAATCCGTGGAGGTAGAATCCATGGTTATGGAGGGTTGATCATTTCATTTCACTGTATTGGGGATTGAACACAGGGACTTGTTCAACACTGGGCTACATCACAAACCCCCCACCTCTTTTTAAAAATTTTTTTCTTTTTTATTTGAAGTTGTAGATGGACAGCATGCCTTTATTTTATTTATTTTTAAGTGGTGCTTAGGATTGAACCCAGTGCCTTGCACGTGCAAGGCAAGCGCTCTGCCACTGAGTTATAGCCCCAGCCCCCCAAGCACTTTTTGAACTTTATTTTGAGATAGGATCTTTCTCAGTTGTCCAAGTGGGTCTTCAGCTTGCAACACTCCTGCCTCACCTGACCAAGCAGCTGGGATTACAGGCATGCGCCACTTTGCCTGATTATACATTTTAAACAAGTCCTTCTGGAGATTATTATAGGCATTAAAGTTTGGAAATTAGAGAGCTGTTTCAAAGAACCACTTATATGCTAACATATGTTTCTGACAAGATATGAACAAAATAAAGTTTGAATAACACTTCCAATGTCTCTCCTTGCTAACCACTCCTCTCTCTTCTTCCTGGAGCATCCTCCCAAAACAACATTCCCAGGAAGCCCTTACTGTGTGCAAAATCTTCCCTACTACAGGAAATAAAAACTCATAGTTGTAAGCTGGTTATTGAAGAATCTTTATGGTCAGCTAGCAATCAACATAAGTTTTCAAATTTTGGTTCTGGGGATTGAACCAAGGACCTTGAGCATGTGAAGCACGTACTCTATACCTGCAGCTCCAATCAATATAACTCTTCAACTGAATAGCACAAACTCTGGAGCCAAAAAGCTGAGTTAAAAATGCCAGCTCAAAGAGCCCACAGGATGGGAGAAATCTTTGCTAGCTACTCTTCTGATAGGGTATTAACATCTAGAATATATAAAGAGCTCACCCCCCAATCAAATAATCTAATTAATAAATGTGGAAATGAATTAAACAGACACTTCTTAAAGAAAAGAGATACAAATGGCTAACAAATACATTAAAAAAATGTTCAACATCATTTGCAATTAGGAAAGGGCAAATCAAAACTACGCTGAGGGGCTGGAGTTGTAGTTCAGTGGTAGAGTGTTCACCTCACATGTGGAGGGCACTGGGTTCCATCCTTAGCACCACATAAAAAATAAAATAAAGGCATTGTGTGCATCTACAACTGAAAAAATATTTAAAAAAACTACACTGAGATTTTATCTGAACCAGTCAGAATGGCAGTCATCAAGAATACAAATAATAAAAAATGCTGGAAAGGATGTGGACAAAAAGGAACACTTTTACAGTGTTAGTAGACTGTAAATTAGTACAATTGCAATGGAAATCAGTATGGAGGCTCCTTAAAAGACTAGGCCTGAAACCACCACATGACCCAGTTACGCCACTTCTCAGTATTGACCCCAAAGAATTAAAGTCATCTTACCACTGTGATACGTGCACACCCATGTTTATAGCAGCACAATTTACAATAGCCAAACTATGGAACCAACCCAGGTGTCCATCAATGGATGAATAAAATAAAGAAAATGTGGAATATAAGCTGGCGTAGTGCCACAGGCTTGTAATCCTAGCAGCTTAGGAGGCTGAGGTAGGAGGATTACAAATTCAAAGCCAGTCTCAGCAACTTAGTGAGACTCTGTCTCTTAAAACAAACAAACAAACAAACAAAAAAACTGGGGATGTGGCTCAGTGGTTAAGCAATCCTGGGTTCAATGCCTAGTACCACCCCCAATTCCTGCCCCCAAATGTGGTATATACACACAGTGGAGTTTTATTCAGCCATTTAAAAAAAATGAAATGGCATTTACAGGAAAATGGATGGAAATAGAGACCATCACATTATAGGAACCAAGCCAAACCAGAAGATTAAGGGTCCTATGTTTTCTCTCATATGCAGAAGCTAGAGAGGAAAAAGGAAAACAAAGGTGGGGGTAGATCTCCTAAAAATCAAAGAGAGATTAGTAAGAGAAAGGGACCTAGGGGTGGAAGATGGGGAGGGAGAAGGAAATGCTGGAAAGTGATATTGGCCAAATTATATTGCTATTATGTGCCTGTACGAATAAGTAACAAGTCCCATGAATATGTACAACTATAATGCACCAATAAAAATTGTGAGAAAAAAGTCCTGGCTTAACCAATTATTAGATGTATGACTGGAAGCAAATAACTTCACCTCTTCTATCTCATATGCCTCATCTATAAAATGGGGATATTAATGGTACCTGCATGAAGGGGCTGTGAAAAGGATTAAAATGATCAATATATGCACAGCACTCAGAATAGTGCCTGGCATATAGAAGTGTCATGTAAGTGTTAGTTATTACTATTACTGTAATTATCCTTTACCACTTCCCTGTTCACACATTGCACTGTGGGCTCACCTATTAATTCCTGCTTCTTGGGCATTTTTCTATACTTTCATGTTCTTCCCAGAATCTGTAACACAGCTCCACACCATGTCTGGGGTCAAAGGTATCCGATAACAAAACCTAAATGAAGTCTTTAATGACTAACTCCTCCAATATCCAAATTAATCTTTCCTGCCTCTGAGCATTAGTGAAAATTTGTGTGTGCGTGTGTGTGTGTGTGTGTGTGTGTGTGAGAGAGAGAGAGAGAGAGAGAGAGAGAGAGACTTCTCTCATCTCTTGGACTATAATTTCCCTAGAAGGGTGGTAAAATCTAAACAGTGTGCTTTCAGGAGTGAGATCTATCTGGATTCCAAATCTGGTCACCATTTATTCTCCCGGAGCCTCATCTCCCATTTATCAGTTCAGGATAACATCAATTGTGAAAGGTCGTTGGTAAGATTAGATGTCAAGTTGTACCCAAGATATTTAAAAGGGCACAAGCATCCTGGATAAGTAGTTTTTCTAAACAAGTTTACTAAAATGCCAAGAGAAACAAAGCACAGCAGTCAGGACACATGCAGGCTGGCTATTTACAAAACAGCAGTGACAAGAAGAAAAATCTCATTGGCACGTGCAGTCTGCACATGCTCTGGATTGTGCCTGAGGATGACAGCAAATCTTCTTCGTATTGGCCTTACAGGGAGTGACGTTAGGGCCACCCAAAGGACCGACCAATGGGCTTTGGCGGGCAGGACCCAACGGCGACAGTTGAGGGCATGATAGCTTTGGGCTCTCACTTTCTCTTTTCCACCAAAGTTGGGGGCTGTTTCTTAACCCGCCAAAGATCCCCAATTAGACAACAACCGGACTCATTTGTGCCTTCTTTCTCCCCTCTACCTTTTAAAAAAAATTTTAGAGGAAACTGCCTTTTGCACAAGTTCAGATTTCTGAGTCGTGAGGCTGGGGAATCAGGAGCTAGCCCAGGTCCGGTATGACTCTGGGGTTTCATTTTCTCCCTTCTGGCACTTAGGTTACTCAATTTTAAAAGAGGGAAACACCTCTCCGTGTCGGGGCAGTAAAGTGCCTGGCAACCAGACCCGTCTAGCGGACGGTCGCAGGCTGTGGCTCGCGCTGTTGGCGGCCAGGCGTGCAGAGGACTGGAGGCGACGCCCCCGTCCTCTTGCCCGCGGAGCCCGAGGGGACGCGGGCGAGGCCCAGCGACCCGCGTGCCCACGGACGAGATGAGAAAGTCGGCCAAGCGGGGGTCTGCCGCCCGGTAGCCCGGACACAGGCTGCCGGGGGGCCCGGCCTGGGTGAGGAAAGGCCCGCGTGCCTCTTCCGACCCACCAGGGCAGCTCGGCCGACGAGGTCCCGGTCCATCCTCCACACCACGCCCCGAAGACCAGCACCGGGCCGCCCCCTCGCTGTTCCCCGCGCTGCGGCAGCTTACCATTCTATTCGCCCCGGGACCGATCCGGCCATCGCCCCCCGCACGGACCCCCGCAGAAAAGGAGTAGGAGCTGGACGCTTCACTTCCGGAAGCCACCGAGGACCGACTGCGGAGGGTACCCCGGGCCCGCGACCATAGAGGAGAGGCCGCACTCATTTCCCAGCCCCCTCAACCCCGCGACCTCCCCGCTGCCTAGAGCGGCCACTCCCGGGTGAGGACGTGGACGCATGCGTACTCCTGCCAACCCCGCCCCTTCCTCTTCACTGACCGACCTCGGGCCAGGGCAGAGTTACAACCCGAGTGGGAGGGAGGGTGTGTCCCTGTGACTAACTTCTCCTTTAGGGCTGCTGTTTCTGTGTAGTGAGGAAACAGCCTTGCTCAGAAATTAGAGTAGTATTAGAAGACCGCTATAAGCTTTTCCCAATAATTTTTGCCTTCACATTTTATGCAGAAAAACCACAGGACGTATTTGACTCATTATGTATGTATGTATGTATTTATTTTTTTGGTACTGGGGATCCAACGGAGGGGCGCTTTACCACTGAGCCCTTTTCATTTCTTAATTTTGAGACGGATTCTCACTAAGTTGCTAAGACTGGCCTGGAACTTTCCATCCTCCCGTTCTCAGCCTCCTGAGCTGCCTGAACTATAGGCGCGCACCACCACGTCTGGCAATTTTGAGAATATTTGGAATTAAAATGGCCTGGGTTGGGGATGTGTCTCAGTGAGAACTCATGCTGATTATCTGTTTTAAAACACGTAGAGAGTATTAAGTTGCTGTTTTGAGATGACATTCCCCCCCCCCCATGAAATTGGTAAAGAGTTAAAGGATCAGTAATGTTATGTGCTAGTGCAAGGAAGGTGTGAACTGAGTTTCTGGAGGATAATCTGGGAATAGGTACGCAGTAAACAATTTATACAGTACTTCACTATTAACAGCCTTTATCACTAATTAATTATCACTAACTGTATTGAGGAATGCAGTGTCCCCGGGAAATTGAGGTTTTAGGAATGGGTGAATGCTTTCTAGACCTAATAAAGATGCCTTGATAACATTTGAAAACAGGTGTAACCAACTTCATAGAAGGTTTTATGAAACCTAGGAGAATTCATTCACTCAAACCATGTTTATTGGATGCAATGACTAGGCTTTGGGGGATCAACAGCAACCTCAAACAAAGAAACAGGGTAAGCTCACTTCTCTATGGCTAGTATAACAAATAAAGGTCTTTGCTTTCTCTGAGACCTCTGTGTAAACCACACTACCCAGTTGCGGTTATTCTCTATTGCAGTACCCTGCATTTTCTTCATAGCGATTATCTTAGGTTTATCAAATGACAAGTTTTTTTTTTTTTAAATTTAATTTAGTATTTTGTTTTAGTTGTAGTTGGACACAATACCTTTATTTATTTATTTTTTAATTTTTACGTGGTGCTGAGAATCGAACCCAGGCTAGCGCTCTACCGCTGAGCCATAACCTTAGCCCCACAAATGACAAGTTTGATTTCTGCTTTACTTTTTCCTTCGAACCCCGAGTTTAATGGGGGCAAGGACCATACTTTCATGTTCATCATCATATTCCCCATGCCCTTCAGGATGGCATATAATAGGAACCCAATAAATATATGTATATATATTATCATTATTATTATGATTATTTTGGTACCCGAGATTGAACTCAGGGACACTCCGACCACTGAGCCACATTCCCCAGCCCTATTTTGTATTTTATTTAGAGATAGAGTCTCACTGAGTTGCTCAGCACCTTCCTTTACTACGGCTGGCTTTGAACTTGCGATCCTCCTGCCTTAGCCTCCCGAGCCGCAGGGATTGCAGGCGTGCTCCACTGTGCCTGGCCGGTAAATATTGGTTGATCAACTAGAATTTAAGACCTGACTCTCGCGAAGCCGAGGCCTCCACGGAGGAGGCCACGCCCCCACCCTTTCCCCAGAGGATCTCCCTTGGCCACGCCCCCGCCGTGACGCAGACGCTGACGCAAGCGCAGCAGGCGCGCGCTGTTTCCGGAAGTCGCCGCCACGGTGTGTTCTGTTGCTGCTGCCGCTGCCTCGGCTACCGCCGCCGTCTCTGTGGAACTCTGCGAGTAGAACGGCTGAGCCGCAGCCCGGACGGGGCCAGGGTTCCGGCCACTTAACAGAATGGAGATAATCAGGAGCAGTGCGTGTCCGCCGTGCACTACCCGCGTGCCCACCCTCACCCTCACCCAGCCTGCTAGGCCCTGCTGCGGCCAGCCTGTTTGGCTGGGCTCGGGGCTGAGTCAGTCAACCCCTCAGGCTCTGCCCCCGTTAAGCCTGTGCGCTTCTTGGGGCCTTATCCGTGTGCGGAACATGCACTCCTGTGTCCCTTGCCTTGCTCTGCTCGGCCACCCCCTGGGGCCCTGTCTTTCTCCGCCTCCTGCACCCTTCGAGACTTTTCTCCCTCAGGCCCAACTACCCCTCGGGGAGTTGACCTCTCGTGGCCCATGCACCCCTGGGGGACTAGATGATCTCCTGTCCTAGCGCACCTCTGGGACTTGTCCCCATCCAGCTCGCAGCCTCGTACATACCAGTTCACTTCTTCCTTTTCCACTTAGGGGTCTGTGGGCAGGAAGCCAGGCCATCAGGTTCTGAGCCTTTTCTCGGTTTCTCCGCAGATTTTAAGAGTAATCTTCAGAAAGTGTACCAGGCCATAGAGGAGGCGGACTTCTTTGCCATCGATGGGGAGTTTTCAGGTATCCCTCCCTTGAAAACTTGGGGCTCAGGGTCCTTCAGCCGTTCCCACCAGCCTGGGGCTCCCTAATTTCTCATGCCTGCTTGCTAGCTGCGCCTGGCTCTTGGTAGCTTTGGGCGGGTTGCAGAAGTCTCAGTGTTGCACCTTGAACGTTTCAAAGGCATTGAACAGTTGTAGTGGTTTTGTGATGGTAGGCTGTGAGGGTTGCAGACTGAACAGAGATTATGGTGTCGGTGCTACTTAAAACACTTTGGTGCATACATAGTAGAAAGCTTGAAGATTAGGGTCAGGCTTTTTGAGTGTGGTAAATATACACAAAATAAAATTTACCATTTTAACTTTTTTAAGTGTTTTACTGTTAAGCGACATTGAGTACATTCTCATTTCTCTGCAGCTATCACCATTCACCTCTGGAATATTTTCATCTTCCCAAACTTATACTCTGTACACATTGAAATCTCCTTTTCTCATTTTCCCTGCCATTTGACAACCACCATTTACTTCTATAAATCTGACTAATTTAGACACAATCATACAATATTGTCCTTTAGTGACTGTCCAGGGCCAGGCTTTTGCAGATAAAAGGATATTCCTTTATATATTCGTAGAAGTGTTCATTGCCTATATATAAAGGTATGTTTGTGTAATACTTCACCAACCCTTTAAAAAAATTTTTTTGTAGTTGTAGATGGACAGAATGCCTTTATTTGTTTATTTTTATGTGGTGCTAAGGCTTGAACCCAATGCCTCACGCAAACTAGGCAAGCGCTTTGCCACTGAGCTATAGCCCCATCTCTTCACCAAAACTTTTTATAGTTGCCGTGTTGTATTATTTTGGGGGTGGCAGATACTTATTTTTAAGTTGTTTATGTCAGTCCAAAGAGTTTTATCCTTTTGGTATAAATACCCATTTTTGCTGCTTAGTTTACATGTTTAAAAACCTATAGCTCTTTCTAAAGGAATCCATGAAGAGGTAACCATGATCCTTAGTGTGAATTTTTTAGTTGGAGTCAATATACTCAAAGTTTCCACCAGAAATAACTTTATCTTGACCCTGAAAATGCCTTTGTTGTATAGATGTTACTCCAAACTCTGTTGACCAGTACTGGTCCTCTGAAATCTTCTAGTCCTGAATGCTTAAGATTTGTTGTTGATGTCTGATATGTGTTAATCCTTTACAAAGCAGCAAAACTTACTCAAACATAGAGTGGTTTTTTTTTATGCTTACTGTATTTTGAAATCCATTTTAGAACTGCCTATTCACAAATTGAAACTTACATCTCAATTTTTTTTTTTTATAATATTGGGTATTGAACCCAGGGCCTTCTGCATGCTCGGCAAGTGCTCCAGCACTGAGCTGCATCCCTAGTCTGAAACATTTATGTTTCTTAAGTTTATTGTTACAGAATTTGGCTTGGTGGACAAATAAATGCTTTCTTTCTTTCTATTGGTGCTAAGAATCAAACCCAGGGCCTTGTGCATGCTAAATAAGAGGTCTTATCACTGAGTTACACCAGTAGCCCCAAATTAAAGTTAATTTTGAAAAAGTAAGGTAGGAGCACTTCTAATTAATCTTGGTTCATTAGAATATGAAAGTACAGGGCTGGGGCCTTTTGTGAGGCACTGGGTTCAATCCTTAGCACTGCATAAAAATAAATAAAATAAATGCATACTGTCCACAACTACAGAAAAAAATATGAAATTACAGAGGCATTGAATTGTTGACTTTTTATTTTGGGCACTGGGAATCTAACCCAGGGTGCTAGGGTGCTTTATCCCTAAGCAATATCCCCAATTTTCTTTTATTTATTTATTTATTTTCTGTTTCATTTCATTTCATTTTATTTATTTTATTTATTTATGGTTGTCAATAAACATTTTATTTATCTATATGCGGTGCTGAGAATCGAACTTAGCCTCACACATGCTAAGCAAGTACTCCAACAATGAGCTACAACCCCAGCCCCTCTCTTTTATTTTTTATTTTGAGACGGGGACTTGCTAAGTTGCTGAGGGGGTCACTAACTAACTAAGTTTGAGGCTGAACTCAAACTTGTGATCCTCCTCCCTTTGCCTTTCTAGTTGCTGGGATTACAGGTATGTACCCCTGCCCCTGACTTCACTAATTTTAAAAAAAGTTTTAGTTGTAGATGGATGCAATACCTTTATTTTATTTATTTGTCTTTATGTGGTGCTGAGGATCAAACCCACTGCCTCACACATGATAGGCAGGTGCTCTACCACTGAGCCACAACCCCAGCCCCTTCACTGATACTTTTATACTAGCATTTATTAAAATAAAAACTTATTTCTTAAAATCTAGGAATCAGCGATGGACCTTCAGTCACTGCATTAACAAATGGTTTTGATACTCCAGAAGAGAGGTATCAGAAGCTTAAAAAGGCAAGTAGATAGGCTGGAGAATCTATCTCTTTCTCGTGTGGATCCTCCATCTGTTGAATTATAAAGGAATATAGTCATTAAATCTGCATATCAAAGTTTTCTAAATGTAGCACTTTTTCTCAGCTCCAGTCACATATTGATATTTTAAGGATGTTTAAAGCAACAGCAAAAATAATTGTTTGCTGGAAAACATTTTGGGGAAAGATTAGTGTTTGCCAATTTGATTTATAGGAACTATGATGTGGTTATTCTAATAATCGGGAAATAGGCCTAATGTTACTCTGGATGACGGATGATAAGTGCTTAATTGGGGAAAAATTAAAGTGTATATAAACTTAAAATGCTTCTCATACATAGTTTGTATAATCTGTTCTAATTGGAAGTATTTTGCCAAAGTCTAATTGTTTGATTCAGAAAGCCATGCGATTGAGAGTATTATTGCTCATGTCAAATATGTAGCCCTAATGTGACAGATGTTTTATTTCCCTTTTCCAGCATTCCATGGACTTTTTGCTGTTTCAGTTTGGCCTTTGCACTTTTAAGTATGACTACACAGACTCAAAGTAGGTTGTTTTAACAAGTAGTGGGAATTCTTTTGTGTGGCATAAGGTCACCCCCTAAGCCTTGTTTTGTTTTTTTCCCCCCCAGGTATGTGATGAAGTCATTTAACTTCTATGTTTTCCCAAAACCCTTCAGTAGATCCTCACCAGATGTAAAATTTGTTTGTCAGGTTAGTAGCTTAAGAGTTTTTCCTTTTATGAATTGCTTATGTGGTATTGTGGAAAAGTAGAATCAGAATTCTATTTAAAATTTGATTCTGTTAACTTTGGTCTTTCACAAAATATTTCCCCTCTCTGACCCTCAGTTTTAGGTTTGTAAATTAACAGCACCATTATTTCCCCTCTTTGCTTCAGAATGAATTAAGGAATAAGATGCAAAGACAGGCAGATGAAAATCAGAATGTGAACTTTGTTATTAATAAAGCTGAATTTGAGATCATAGCTTTGTACTGTGACTCCATTTGGGATTTTTTACTGTTTTCTCCTTGAATTGAAAGTACATATGAGGTCTTACTTGCTTTTCCCTATCTCACTCTCTGTATCTTTTTATTTTTATTTTATTTTTTTATTTTTAACTTTTTTTTAAAGAGAGAGAGGGAAAGGGAGAGAATTTTAATATTTATTTTTTAGTTTTCGGCAGATACAACATCTTTCTTTGTATGTGGTGCTGAGGATCGAACCCAGGCCTTACGCATGCCAGGCGAGTGTGCTACCGCTTGAGCCACATCCCCAGACCGCTCTCTCTGTATCTTTTTAGAAGTTAGAGCTTTATTTTCTGGAAGATCAATATGTGTATGGCCTATCTAAAACCAGAAGCCCAGAGGAGACTAAGCTACTTGTGCTCAGGCTCTCTTCCCAAGCTCACCAGTTTAGGAAAAAGAAGGTAGAAAAAGACTACTGTTTCTCTTGAGGAGGAGAGGACTTATTTTTATGGGTCAAGGTAAGGATGTAAGGAGGCTCCACCTTGGAGTAGTCCCTTGAGGATCAGGGTAGCTAACCTGGAAGACACTTTGTGATTTTTTTTTTTTTAAAACATATTTATTTATTTATTTATTTATTTATTTTTTTAGTTATTGGCAGACAACATCTTTGTTGGTATGTGGTGCTGAGGATCGAACCCGGGCCGCACGCATGCCAGACGAGCGTGCTACCACTTGAGCCACATCCCCAGCCCCCACTTTGTGATTAACAGTCGCCCCCTTCTGCCTTCTTGATTATCTGTTGTCATGGATAAGGGAAGTGTGTGGTTGAGAGAAATGCAATTCTTCCTTTTTATCATGCCTCTTGAATTCTCTTCCCATAGCAACATTAGTTCATTTGAGTCTTGCCATCTTCCCCTTCATTGGCATGGAGTGGTAAAGCAATTGCGAAGGTCTGGAGGGTAGGCTTCTGAGCATCTTCTTCCTGAAATAAACTAATGAAATCAAGAGTTGATTGCTGGGGGCAAAAGAGAAAAAGTTAAGGTAACTTAGATCTTGTAGCCAGTTTCCTAAAATTGTGAAGTAAACCATATTTCCTTTTTCCTGCAGTCAGTTAACAGCTGTTTATTAATCTCCTTGGTATAGAATATTTAATTAAACAGTGTAGATGTTTACTGAGAGAAAATAGGCTCCGTTGGAAAGGTGTGTGGATATAGTTTTCTATCATTACCACAGTAGAGAATTACTTAAAATTCTGTGAGTTCCATGGCTTTGGCCAGGGGCCAATGAAATAAAAGCAGAGGGTGGTAGTGAGACACCTTAGGGATGGTGCTTTATACTAACAGAGCAACACAAGTACAGTTATTCTGGGAAATGTTTTGGACACAGAACAGTGGAGCTCCACCCTCTGCACAAGCCACGGGGCGGCAACATCTGGTGTGCTTAACAGTTCTTGTTTCCAGTTACTCCTTAAAAAGAAAGATAATATTCTTGAAGATAGTCCAGAGGTTGATGTTGAAAATGGACAAAGGAGTTAGAAGTGCTGGAATTCTCTGGTCTGCAAGAGTAAAGGAACAGTCTCAGGAAAGTTTTAGACATTGTGATAGATGCCTCTAATTGTCCTACAGTAGCTATGCCTGTCTTGAGTCTTGCATAAACTTGTGAATTCTATCGGTAAGATAAATGTGTTTTTGGATTTCCGTTTGTCCCTGATTTAAAGTGGTTTTTCTTTTCTTTTTTCCCCCACATTTAAAAAATTGGTGCATTATAATTGTACATAATGATTTTTATTTTGTATAAAATTCTGTGATTGCAGCAGAGTTGTATGTTATCGGGAGTTAGGCTCTGAAGTTGGTGAGCAGATAAAGATTATGTCAGAATCACTCAAAGAGCTCTTCACACCCTTAAAGCATAGAGGATTTGAGGGTAAAACAACTTACTGTATTCTTTGAAAAATAAGTATCTGTACACATACAGTGACGTGCTCATGAGACTGGCAGAATGTGAAAGAAGGGGACCCACAGCCACACACACCCAGGGGAGTTCAAATGTGGGGTGGAGTGGCAGACGGAATGGCATGGTATTTATGTGGCTTCTGTCTCCTCCTCCATTTTCTTCTCTTCCTTTTTTTCTGGCCGAACATACATAGTTGAATTTGTACAAGATAATATGTGCATGGTTGTGAAAAATTGCAATAAAACCACTGTGTATAGAGTATGTCCTTTTCTAAGTCCTTTTTTCAACATCTCTTCCATTTTACTCCTCGTTTTCTAGCTTTTATGCACATATATACGTATACCCACATCTACACACACACCCCCAATATAATAAAATACTAATATTTGCATTTTATATAACTTGCATTTCCCTTCAACAGAATGTCTTTATGTTTCATGGTATGGATATGTGTAATTTAATCATTTCCTTTATCAGAATTTAGAGAATATCTATTGTTTATAAATAATACCATATTCAGCATATGTGTGTAGCATATTTTTTGTATATGTAGGAATTTTTCTATAGAATAGATTTCCTAAGATTTGTGAAGTCATAGGACATTTGCATTTAAAATTTTGATAGATGCCTCACATTGTCCACTAAATAGCTACACTCATCTCTTAAATTTTGAAAAAGGTACATTTAATATAAATCTAAGGTAGGGGATGGTAAGTCACAAATAGTTTTTTTAGAAAAAGTTGTAAAATATAGTGACAAAATTTACCATATTCTCTTTTTTGTCACTGTTGTTTTTTCCAACTCATGTAAGGGATGTGATTGGTAAAGTACAATTTTATTGTAAAACATTAATGCATTTAGGGTAGTTCTCCTTAAGAGACATTTGTTCTCTCAGCGAAGGATGGGGTAGGGCATCCTGATTGCTTCTCTAACCATGCACCCCTCCCACTATGAGTGGCAGCTACTTGAAGTTGAATTGGTGGAATTCAGTGGTTCACAAACCTGGCTACACACTATGATCACTTGGGAACTTTTTTGTTGTTGTTACAAGGGGTGAACCCAGGAGAGTTTAACTACTAAATCACATCCCCAGCCCGTTTTTTGTTTGTTTTTTATTTTGAGACAGGGTCCTGCTGAGTTACTTAGGGCCTTGCTATGTTGCTGAGGTTGGCACTGAACTTGTGATCTTCCTGCTTCAGCTTCCTGAGTCTTTGGGATTACAGGTGTGTGCAACTATGTCTGCCACACCTGGGAACTTTAAAACCCACAGGGCTGGGGTTGTAGCTCAGTGGTTGAGTGCTTGCCTCGCATGTGTGAGACACTGGGTTCGATCCTCAACACCACATTAAAAAATAAAAGATATTGCTTCTTTCTAACCGCCCCACCCCACAAACCCCACCCCAACAAACCAAACTCTTCTGTCCAGATACTACTATATCTACTGAATCAGAATCTCTGGAGTGAGAGGTGATGCTAGTGGCAGGGTGGAGAACTAATTGACCATTCATGAGAGGACTCCCACCCACGTGACACAATGATTGGCTCAAAGATGGACCTAGTCTGAGGCCTGAGCTAGTCAACATATTGGTGAAATGGCAGGGAGGCCACATTGGAAAACAAAAAAGAAGCAAAAACACAGAAGTGTGAAAGGCACCGTGTGTTGAAATAGTAAGATGTTTCAAGAGCCAGAGACAGAGGTATGTTACAGAAGGTGGCAGATGAGCAGACTGGAAGACAGGCTTAAGAGTTTATAATTAAGAATCCTAACTGGCACAGCATATGACTCATCTTTTAGGGGGAAATTAAAGCAAGAGTAATTTGAAACCTAAAACTGACTTAAGATTTGATTTTTTTGGAAGGTAATTTTGGTATGCTACTGTAGAGAATGGATCTAAATGGGGAGAGATGAGGGCCAGAAACTGATTAGGGCTTGAATGCATTGTGTTTAGGGGCCAAATTTTGTAGCACTGGGCAGTTACAGGAAATTTCAGAAACTTAAGGGGCTGCCATGACAATTAGACAAATATGGTCTTGGATAAATTCTTCTTACTTTAGCTTGTTCATAGAAGCTGGTAAGATTGATTTCAGAGGTCTTAGACCATAGATAGCTGATTCTATGGCTCTGGGCCCAAGGTAAGGCAGGACCTCCTGGTGGAAGGGTATGGCAGAGGAGGAAAGCAGCTCAAAATGTGACAGCTAGAAAGTCCATTCTAACTATTTTCAAGTGTCTATTTCATTGGTATTAAGTACATCTATATGATTGTGCGGTTGTGTATGGGTTTTGTTTTTGTACTTTAGTTTTTGTTTTGCAACAGGGTCCTGTTAAATTGCTTAGGGTTTTGCTGAGTTGCCCAGGATGGCCTCAAACTTGAGATCCTCCTGCTTCAGATTCTCTAGTTGCTGTGATTATAGGCATGTGCCTTTGTGTCTGGCTCCAAAATGTGTTGTTTTGATTGGAAAATAAATAGCTTAGAAAAAGAAATAGGTGAATCTTCAACTCTGGATTTAAGGAACTAAAGGAAAACAGGACAGTGTGGAGTCTAGTACTGTCAGGACGGAAATGCCTTTCCATAGTCATCATTTGGTACCTCTTTCATAGATGGCATTTTTAGGTGGACAGAATTATGAGAATACTCAGGCATGGCAAACAGAAAGGAGGTTAGTGGGCCAAGGCAAAGACTTCATGTCTTGGTTCATTCAGAGTAAGAAATAAGTGGGGGTGGAGAGAATGTCGCTGTTGTATCCTCAGTGGATGGAAAATGATTGCATGTGAGCCCACGTGTTGTGTGTGTGTTCCTCTGTGATAAGATTGTCCTTTTAGATCCTGCCATGTTTTTAAAAGGATTTGTGTTGATGTATGAAATATACATTTGGTATTTATGTTTTAACATAAGATTTTCTAAAAAATAAATGAAAAATTGGAAGAAAAAAATGGATTACTAGGAAATAATTAGAATGTAGATTCTGTGCCAAGAGAGACTGTTGTGTTTCCTAATGGCTGAGAAAAGAAGGAAGCACATACTTCATTTCGGTGGTCCATAGGAGCAAAACAGTTCAGGACTTGGAGAATTAAAGCTTTTCCCAGCAAATCTACCCTTGAATCATAAAGAAATGATTAATGTTGAAAACCTTGCCACTTCTCTAAAGTGAGTACTGTGATGAGCTCAGTGGGCTGTTTGGTACAATGCCCTTCAATCCATCTAGACAGAGGGTGTAATAGCCAAGTCTGGTTCAGTAAAGGTAATTCTACGGGGGACTAGATTAAAATGATTCAGGTTTACAGCCTGCCAACGTTCTGACTTCACATGAGAATAAAAATTGAGTCACTACAATGTTGTTTTCTTCTATTCAGTCAATTTGAGTAAGAACTTGATGATTTTGCTGCATTTGTGTATCATCTGTAGTATTATTAATTTTTTAATTTAAATTTACTCGCATATTTCCACTCGATCTTAGATTTTTTTTTTTTAAGAAAGCCATTTCTTTTTTAAAAAATATTTATTTCTTTAGTTTTAGGTAGACACAGTATCTTTATTTCACATTTATGTGGTGCTGAGAATCGAACCCAGTGCCTCACGCATGCCAGGCGAGCGCGCTACCACTTGAGCCACATCCCCAGCCCTCGATCTTAGATTTAAAATGTGTTTTCTTAGTTCGGTGTGGTGGTGTACATCTATAATCCCAGTGGCTTGGGAGGCTGAGACAGGAGGATGGAGAGTTCAAAGCCAGCCTCAGCAAAAAAGTGAGGTGCTAAGCAACTCAGTGAGACCCTGTCTCTGAATAAAATAGAAAATAGGGCTGGGGATGTGGCTTGGTGGTTGAGTGCCCCGAGTTCAATACCTGGTACCACAAAAAAAAAAAAAAAAAAAAAGTGTTCACTTGGTAAGGCTGTTTGCCAGGAACTTCTCTGTCTTTGATCTTGAACTTTAAGACATCCAGTTAAGATTTGACGTTTTCAATATCTGATTTGGAGTGGGTGTTGGTGTTTTGTAACCTGCACATATGAGCTTCCTTAGACTTCTATCTAGGGTAAGGTTGTATAAATGCATTTTATTTCTATTTATAGTCTTCTAGTCAGTGCAGCAGTCAAGAGTCAGGAGCTTTCTGCCCACCGGGAGAATATCTGTTCATTCAGTGTATTTAAAAAAAAAAATCTATAAATAAAAGGGTGTTTATTTTATAAGTTATCAAGAAGAACCCAAATATTTGAAGTAAATGAAAATGGATCACTTGGCTGCTGTGGATGAGAAATCCACTGTCATTTGATCTTTAACATGCCACTTCCTTGCCTGCCTGCCTGCTGAGCTGTTGCTCTGCTTTCGTTGCATACGTACTCCTAACATCACCAAAATGTGTGTTTTTATGTTTCAGAGCTCCAGCATTGACTTTCTGGCAAGCCAAGGATTTGATTTTAATAAAGTCTTTCGGAATGGTAAGATTGTGACTTATCTTTAGAGCTTATAAATGTCCATGGAAAGTAAATCTGGATTTGCTTGGGAATTACCATTTTGTACTTTCTGTGTGCAACAAAAATTTCAAGAGTCCAGTTCACCATATATAATGTTAGAAATTTTTTCAATTTTCTTGTTATGATTTTATTTTTAAACCTAGTTAACCGTGAACTGAGCAGGAGAGTAGATGCTACTTTGTGGAGTTCTAGTGAGACCTCTCAAGCTTTGATTTTATTGAGAGTCATTTATTCCACCACTATGTGACTTAATGGCCTAACTGACCACCTGTGGGGAATGTGTCCTTATTTTCTTGTTGTGTGACAAGTGGTATAGTACTTGAAAAAGCAGCTGTATTGCTGGCTATAGTGGTGCCCATCTATAATTTCAGTGACTTGGGAGGCTGAGGCAGGAGGATGGCAAGGTTGAGGCCAGTCTTAGCCATTTAATGAGACTCTGTCTCAAAATCAAAATCAAAAAGGTAGAATTTGGTAGAATTTGACCCTGTTGATTGCTCTCTCTTGCCCCCAGCACTGTCCTCCCGGCCTCAGACCCTTCGTTCTTCTGGCTTGGTTCCTGCTCACTCTTGGCTCCTCACTCTTGGTATTAGCTTTTTCTTGCTCACCGACTTCTGAATATACTTTCCCTAGTTGTTTGTAGGTTCCTTGGCCTCGTGGCTTCATTTTTAAAACTGATGCATTTTACGTTCATAGGAGTGTGTGGTGGTGGGGATCAGATCCAGAGCCTGGCACATGCTAGGCTAGAGCTCTCCCACTGAGTCACACCCCAACTTTCTAGTCTTTTTTTAAATTTTTTTATTTTTTCCAGTACTGGGAGTTGAACCCAGGGCTCTCTACCAATGAGTTACATCCCCAGCCCTTTTTATTTTATTTTGTTTCAAGACAGGGTCTTGCTAAATTGCCCAGGCTGGCCTTGAACTTGGGATCCTTTCTCCTCAGCCTCCTGAGTCACTGGGATTAAGGCACGCGCTACAGTACCTGGTGGGTTCTCTCTACTCTTAAAATCCAGAACCACCTCTCAGTTTGGTTTTGTCTTGTCGTACCTTTAGAATTTTTAATATTGGTGGTTACTTATTTTGTAGAATGTCCATCTCTTTGGACTTGTCTGAGTTTTCTTATATCTATCCAAATGCATTAATTCATTTTTGGTAGGAGTACATCGTATGTGTCCTCAGTGCCCTGTTATCAGGTGGCTCCTGATGACAATTGGTCTCAGTCTTGGTGAGGTTAGCTTGGATCACCTTTCTTGCCAGTTAGTTTTACCATCCGTCAGTGATTCTTGCTTCAGGCAATTATTATTTTTGGTAAATGGTGTTTTTCTAATTCCATCATTCTTTCTACAAAGTTTGTTAGTATCCCATATCTTTTTTTCTTCCTCCCCTACTTGGAGTTTAACCCAGGCCCTAGCACACGCTAGGCAAGTGCTCTATCAGTGAGCTGCACACCCCCCCACCCAGCTCTTTTTATTTTTATTTTGAGATAGGGTCTTTCTGGCCTTGAAGTTGTGATCCTCCTGCCTTATCTCTAGGTAGCTGGGATTATAGGTGTGGGCTACTGTACCTAGCAGTACTACTTATATCCTGTTGGTAACTAAATTTATGTCACAACACCTTTTTCTTGAGCTTTTATATCTGCAACTCTTAATTTATATACCTTCAGATAATTTTTTTTAAATTTTATTTATTTATTGGTATGTGATGCTGAGAATCGAACCCAGTGCCTCACACATGCTAGGCAAGTGCTCTACCACTGAGCCACAATCCCAGCCCACCTCAGATGATTTTTTTATGCCCAGAAGGTAGCTTTTGATTTCTACCTCTTGGACTCCAAAACTCCAGTTTCCCCTGCTTCTTTCCAACAGCTTCACCAGATAGCTAGGTGTCAGTCTCAGTTTTGCCTTTCACTTTACCCTTCACCTGTGAGCGTATCAGCAAGTTCTTTTTTTACCATCTCAAAAAAGCACTGTCTCCATCTACTATGCTGTCTCCATGGTCTAAGCCAGGTCACAGATGACCTGTAAATAACATCTTAGTGGAACATAATATGCTCTCAGATGTGCATGTTGTGTTGGCTGCTTCTGTGCTGCAATGGTAGGATTGAGTATGCGACAGAGATGCTCCCTAAGGCTTACAAGCCTGAAATATGTAATGTGTGTCCCTTTAAGATGAAGTTTGCTGATCTCAGCTCTGAGCTGTCATTTCTTGCCTGGACAGTTGCTCCTAACCAGTTTCCCTGATTCCACACTCATAGTAATTCACATGATCTTTTAAACATGAAGCAGACAATGTGCTTATTTTGCTTACATTTTCTGTTGATGTCTCTTTCTTCTTAGAATAAAAATTTCTTACCAAGCTCTATAAGGAACTATATAATCTTGCTGTATCCCATCTCCATCCCCTTTTGCTCACCATGTCCTGGCCATACTCACTTTCTTTGAGTTTCTAGAAAAATTCAAACCATTTCCATCCTCTGGACATTTAGGCTCATTTCCTCTGCCTGAAATACTCTTCCCCTGGCTCTTTGCATATCTGACTCATTCTCATCCTTTGGGTTTTCCCTCTCAGTGGCCTTTTTTGATAATCTGGTCAGAAATAGTTCCCTTACTACAGAGCAGGATGTATCTGCTTGTTAGTTCCTCAGCGCCTGTTACAATGCTTGACATAGCATGAGTGCCAGATAAATATTTGTTAAGAATGAAGGGGCTGGGGATATAGCTCTGTTTGTAGGGTGCCCTGGGTTCAATCCCCAGCACCACAAAATAAACAAACAAATAAATAAAATAAAAAAATAAAAAGAATGAATAAATGAATGAAAGAATGAACAAACATTTCAAAATCACTTGTGTTTACTGTTAGATGTAGTTAAATATGTCTTTCCTGAGTAGTATAAGCTCTTTTAGTTTGTTAAAAAATTTTATGTGAAACAATTACTTCTGCTAATGCATTCTTTTAAAAATTATGTTTAGGAATTCCATATTTAAATCAGGAAGAAGAAAGACAGTTGAGAGAGCAGTATGATGAAAAACGCTCTCAGGCCAATGGTGCCGGATCTCTGGCATATGTATCTCCTAATGCCTCAAAATGTCCAGTGACGATCCCTGAGGATCAGAAGAAGTTTATTGACCAAGTGGTGTAAGTTCCCAAACTGAAACCATGTGTGCATCAAGGCCATCTGTGTCACACTTTTGTTGTACACAGAGTACACATGTGGGTGTATGTAGTGTTGTGAGTGGCATGATCTAATTGTGGCATATCTGAATTTGTGCAACAGGAGAAAATTGCAAATAGAGTCCTGTGTATCATACTTACACTGGCTCCATGTTAGTTGGCAAGACACCTCAGCAAGTGAGCAGACCTATATTGATCAAGGCCTGACAGGCCATGTCCAGTTTTCCTGAAGGCAAAGGAGTGGATCAGGCCCATCCAGGCTGCAGCACATTTGTGGTTTTCCTGTGGCAGTGAGGTTTCTGATGAACAGTTGTGCCACTGGAGAAGAATCTGGTCTTGCTTAGTTTAGATAACGGTATAACTGCTTTACTAGAAAAGTCAAAAATTAAATCACTGGTATTGATGAATTGTTGAGAAGTTGTCACTAATTCATCAGTGACAATAAATCTGCCCAAAGCATATGCCAAAATAAAACATTTTCTTTACTTTTTGAACTAAAAAGTCACTACATAATTTGATAAAATTACTCTGTTCTGCATGTACAAATGTAAGAACTATATGCATAAGAAATATATGTTCTTATGTTTAGACTGCTTTTGAGTATGATTATTCTTTTGGTTGATAAGTTCATTTCTTCAAGGTTCTGATGTTCTTGGTCTTATTCTAACTCCTCAGAGAGAAAATAGAAGATTTATTACAAAGTGAAGAAAACAAGAACTTGGATTTAGAGCCATGTACTGGGTTAGTTGTCCTTCATAGTTTCACATGTTCTTTTTATGGAAAAGTTGATGATTTCTGACATTTGGTGCATTTGGTCTTCTTAAAACTTCTTTATAAATACCCTTCTTATTATAGGTATGTTTCCAAGGTTTAAGTACAAGTTTTAGCATTTACATAGTGGGACAGTTGTCTGTGGAGACACTGAATGAGGACTTTGTCCTGACACTGGAGGGGAGAAAACTGTTGTGCAGGTTGACTTTAACTATGCTCACAAGTGGCGTGATGGCTTTGGCCTGGAGGAGTGCTTAGCACTTGAAGGCTGCAGCAGAGAATTCCTCTCAGGCTGCTTCTCTCCTTCTAACTTCTCTCTGCGGTGGGAAACGTGTACATTTCAAAGACAGTAGCTTAAACATCTTCTTTCCCTTTTACTTTAAGACAAGCTTTACCAAAGTGTTTTAATGTAGCTGGTTACTTTAAATTCTCCTTATGGAGCTGCAGGAAGTAATATTTTGATTAGATAAGAACTTTACCTCTTTGCTAAAAGTAGTATAATAATATTAAATATAAAATGTCAATTAAGACAAGTGAGGAGGAATCTTCCCACCTCAAAGCTCTTGCCTTTGTTTGTTTGCATATCACCTGTCTGTTCTGATGAAGACTCATTTCAGAATTAAATCTTTCCCAATCAACGCCTGCTCAGTTGGGGTTTACTTTTGGTGGACCTCAGCCAATACTGTTTTTTTTTTTCTTTTTATAGGTTTCAGAGAAAACTAATTTATCAGACTTTGAGCTGGAAGTAAGTGTTTGTATTGTATATGAGAGCTTTGTGAAGGACCCTGAATTTAAAAACTAAATATAATCCTGTTACTCTTATTTCATTTTTTAATTCTGCAGTTTCTGATGTTTTAACCATGCAGAATTCCCCATTCTTTCTGAAGTGAATACCCACTTAGTTAATTTTCTGTGTTATTACTCTGGATGCTTTAAGACCTTTTTCTTTTTGGTTTTATCCATTAAGCTTTGGAGATATATCTACAATATATTTTTGTTGTTTTTTTGTTTTGAAGGTATGTGATAAAGATTTGATTCTTAAACCTAGGAAATACTCAAATGAGTCCTTTTTCTAAAGCAGGGCTTTCTGACTTGGGGTTACATTTTGAGTGGGCTTTAGAGGTCTATAAATCTGAAATCACAGCCAACATTTTGTGCATGTGTTTTTCTGAGGATGTTTCCCTTGGTTTCTCTAACTCAAAAACTGAGCAATGATACTAAAAACTGAGCAATGGTACTAGACAGATGAGCATTTGCATTTGATTTTGGAGTCCTTGATCTTCTGTTAGACTCTGCCACTGAGATTATACTGGGAATATACTTTGAACAAAATGGGAGCGATTTCCTGTCGAGTTATTGTTGCATCTTACTCATTGTGTGTTCCAGATCCCTCTCCTTGGCTGATGCAAACTGCCATGCCAAACTACGGCAGATCGGGCCATCTCAAACCTTCCCTTTGTTGCTGTGCAATCTAAAGAGACCTTCACATTTTCAGTTAGGAAATAGGCATAATTATATTTGGAGGCAAGATTTGACTGTGTGGTAGTTGACTGTATTAAGATGCAAGAAATTTAGAAAATACATGTTCCCCCAAATTAATTTGAAATTGATACCTTCCTTTGCCAATGTTTTAAGAGCAGGGACAGGGAAATTATTATGCAGCTGAGATGTTATGGATAGATTTATTATAAAGTCTTCATTGTAAGGATAATTATTCCATCTTAACCAAACTTGTTTTATTTACTTTAAGCTATGTAGTGGCTTTTAAAATACTTTGGGTTTCAGCTGTCATTGATTCATCTACTGATATCCTGTTTTCCTTTTTTTTTGTTCTTTTAGGTATCCCAAAGGCATTCATGTTGAGACTTTAGAAACTGAAAAGGTAACCCCAGGATTATTCAGGGCTAACATTAGACATACTTGGTGATTCTTGGGTGTGTTGAAAGTCAGGAGTTATGCTTGGGCTCTGCCCACTTCTGAGCGGGCAACCTGGGCGAGTTGTTGTGCCTTTCTGAGCCTCATTTTCCTCATTTGTATATTCGGCTGAGCATGACAGTGAGGATACCTGTACCTGTCTCGGGATGTTTGTGGTGATCCAGTGGATAAATGGATGTGAACATGCCTTGTAAACTTGATGGTATATAAATGTTATTTCATGTTCTTACTGTGGCAGAAAGCTGTGGTACATGTGAACAGAACAACTTTGTGTTATGTTGACAGGTAAAATTAAATTTTAGAACCTGAGTCATAAGCATAGCACTGATAGAACTGTGATGGGTGCTAGTGATAGTTTTTTTTGTTTTGTTTTGTTTTTTTGAAAAATTTCAGGATTTTTGAATTTGCTTGTTGTTTTAAGTCAAATATCAAATTATGGATTACATACGTTAAAGACAGTCTTTGTTAGAAGATAAACCTCAAACTCTGACATGGAAGATTTGGTGGTATGATTAATGGACACAAAATGCAGTATATGAGAAGGAAGGAACTAGTTTTCTGGCTTATAACCAGAAAATCCAGGTTGTTTCCTCATGTTCATAAAATATAATGAATAACTTTCACGTTAAAACTAATTGTTTAGGAATTCATATTCAAAGGCCATGTAACTTTTTAGTGTTCATTATGGAAAATGTTTTCTTCTTGTAGTCTGTTGATATTTTAAACTGATGTCTGTCTTTTTTAACTAATAAACCATGGTAAAATGTCATGGAAAGATAGGAAATTTTTGTTTTTTAGTGCATTATTTCAATTTTTGGTGGCATGTTGAGGCACTTTTTGTTCTTTTTGGCCCATGAAAGTTGGCGCAGTGATAAAAATGGTAACTTCTAATGGTAGCAGAGTTCGGACTTTTTGGGTCAAGTTACATCCAGAAAATTATATATCTGCTTTGTCTTTTAGAAGGAGCGATATATAGTTATCAGCAAAGTAGATGAAGAAGAGCGGAAAAAAAGAGAACAGCAAAAACACGCTAAAGAACAGGTAATAGGACTGTATTTCCTTTGGGTGGGAAGTAGCAACGTACATACCAACTATTCCCTTTTGTGTATAGCAAAATTTAATGAACAGTTTTCTACCACAGAAGAATTGTGAGTTTGTGATTGGATGTGGCTGGTGAAAGAGGAAGGTAGAAGGAAGATGCTCTAGCTCTAAATTTGAGTGACCAGATGGGTTGTAGTCCATTCACTTAGATGGTGTGGGCTGGAGTGGTGTTGGTCGGGGGTGCAGGTAGAGGAGACCAGAAGTGATTTTGGGTGTGGCAGATGTTAGGTATGTGCACGTTTAGAACATGTTAAGACACGAGTAAAAACAGAGTGATCCACTTTCACAATTACATTATACCTGCAAGAGAAATAAAGGTTAGCCAAATGTGCCTCCTGTCTGTGGTCCTTGACCTCCACAGCAAAAAGAACAGCACCAAAACCAAAGGGGTCAGATGACTATGGTATGGGCTGTGGAACTCTCCTTTGCTGAGAAACTGGTTCTAGACTGTAGTGCAGTGCTTTTGTTTTCTGTTGCTCTGTTCTGAGGGGCTGGGCAGAAAGGCCCATACCTGCTGTGTGGCAAGGAACAAGTCCCAACTCCTTGGGAGGCTGAGGCAGAAGTATTGTGAATTTCAGGCCAGCCTGGGCAACATAGTGAGGCCCCATTCGAACAAATCAGCAATCAAAAAAGACCTCGCCAGACATGGTGGTGCACGCCTGTAATCCCAGGGGCTTGAGAGGCTGAGGCAGGAGGATCATAAGTTCACAGCCAGCCTCAGCAACTTAGCCAGGCCCTAAGCAACTTAGCAATAAAATAAAAAATAAAGGTCTGGGGTTATGGCTTGGTGGAAGAGTGCTTGCCTTGAATGTGTGAGGCCCTGGATTTGATCCTCAGCACCACATAAAAATAAAATAAATAAAATAAAGGTATACATCCATTTATAACTAGAAATATTTAAAAGAAAATTTAAGAGGGCTAAGAATGTGGCTTGGGCACTGCACCACTGAGCTCTGTCCCCAGCCCCTGTTTTTGATATATTTTTAAAATTATTTATTCATCATCATCATTATTATTTGATTCTAGAGATTGAACCTGGGGCCTTGCACATGCTAGACAAGTTCTATGTCTCCAACCCCCAATTATTTTATTTTTAATTTTGTTAAAAATACAACACAGAATTTCCCATATTAACTGTTTTCAAATGTACAGTTCAGTGGCAGTAAGTATATCCACATTATTGTGCAGCCATCACCATCAGCCATCTCCAGATCTATTTTCGTGATGCAAAACTGAAATTCTGTACCTATTAAACAAAATTCTCCATGCCCTTCCTCCGCCTGCCCTGGCAACCATCATCTACTTTCTGTTTCTGTGAATTTGACCATTCTAAGTACCTCACGTAATTGCAGTCTTATAGTATCTGTCCTTTTGTGACAGGCTTACTCTCTTGGCATAATGGCCTCAAGGAAGGCTTCATCCATGTTACAGCATGGTCTGAATTTCCTTCCTTTTTAAGACTGAGATTCTATTTTATAGATATACCACATTTTCTGTATCTATTCATTTGGATACTTGGGTTGCTTGCTTTTGGCTCTTGTATACGATGCTGCTTTGAACATGAGTATGCAAATATTTGTATCCTTTTTTTTTTTTTTTAAAGAAATTCAACACTTTTTTTCCATAGCAATGGTGCTATTTTATGTTCCCACCAACAGTGCACAAGGGTTCCATTTTCTCTACATCCTTGAAAACACTTGTTAGCCTTGGGATTCATTTTAAGTTGATGAGCAATTTCAGTGAGGTTGAAGCCAGAGAGCAGAGGGCTGGGAGCACCTAGAAGTTAGCTGGAACTGAGTGGAGAGGTTAATTAAGCAAGTTAGCTGTGATGAGAGAAAAAGGGCAGTTAAGGGCTGAGGTCAAGGTAGGAGAGACACGGAGCCTCTGTAAACACTGTTGGGAAGAAAATTGGAGAGGAGAAAGTGAGGGTGGGGACAGGTCCAAAGTTGTGCTCTAAAAGTTTGTAAAACTGCTGTTTGTCAAGGAAAAAAATCAGGAATTCTGGATCAGTTTGCTGGATGGGTTTCCTCAGAAAGTGATGTATTATTGAGTTTAACCAGCAGGTGGCCACTTTAAAAAAGATTTTTTTTTTCTTCAAGACACTTGATTGCCTTGGAAATTTCAACAAATTATGTGAAGTGATGAGAAAATTCTAGGCACTTTTATTTAAGTAACTAGTGAATAATTTGGCACTTGCTTTTTCTGACTTCTAAAACAGAAGAAAGATATATACATAAATCATTTTAGATATTTTAGATATAGTTATTTGAAATGATGATGCTATATGAAGTTTTTTTTCCCCCTTTTTTGGCTAGGGTTTTTAGGTCATTCAAATAAGAAATATAGTGCACATCAATAATTTTGTTTGTTTTTTAATTAGGAGGAACTGAATGATGCTGTGGGATTTTCAAGAGTCATTCATGCCATTGCTAATTCGGTAAGCAAACCAGGCTTCTTTTCTTTCTGGCTAGACTGCTGAATATAATATTAGGTGGCCTGCCAAATTACCATTGCAAAGTAGTCAGTTTGGTCATTTAGAATGTTTACCTGGTGTGGAGGAAAGAGTTAGAATGACAAGGATAGACTGTTACGTGATGTGCCTGGTGAGATCATAACTGCTGATTCACATACAAAGCATTTTTCAGAAAGTCTTTCTTGTAAGGATGCATGGGATTGTACAATGATGATGTTTTATGGCTATACGAAACTAAGGTTTTTATTCTCAAAATCATAAGAAGTAGAATAAGAAAGCAAGGAATAAAGGAAGAAACATTCAGATATTTGATTGATTAATTCCCTAAGTGGAAGACTCTAGAGGATAAAAATAATGGTGTCTATGTCAGGGTCTCCTGCTTAACTGTAATTGATTCTTATATCCAGTAGCCTTAACAGTATTTGATACATTTAAAAAATGCTTTGATTGTTGGTGTAAATTTGCTAGAGGGGTCTGTGGTAGATATTTTTCCTTACTTCCTTTTTGAAAAGAAACATTGCTATTTTGCAAAGATAAACAAGGTTGTTGTGCTGGTTGTTCTAGTTAATCTGCTTACTTGGATGCTAAATTGTCTGGAATCTAAGGCTTCTTTTCCTTTAGCAGTTGGCTGTTGAGAAAGAATCACCTTGTCTCTTAGATGCTGAGCTTTGTATCAGGGAAGCATGCAAAGCACAAAGGTCATTGAAACCCTCTCAGTTCTACAGCTGTCTCACTACCAGGTGCAGGCCTGTAAACACAGGGACACTGGGGGTGGGGTGGGGAAGCACACCATTGTCCTTATTTGGGGATAAACACAAGTACAGGACCTTGTAAAAGAAGAGGGTTGGCCTACTAGGAGCTCTCTTCCTAAATAAGTGAGGTAATCTGAACAGAACAGAAAGTTGTATGAGTCTGGAGAGAAGCAGAGTGTGAATCTCTTTGTAGTAGCTGAGGTCATAGGTGTCCAGAGAAGCAGCGGTGAGACCACATTTGCTCTTGTCATACACTCAACCAGCTCCCTTCAGATTTGTGGTTGGTTTGATTGTGGCTGGGCTCTAAGATACAGAGCTTAGGACATCAGTTGATTTTGAGCTCTTGTGTAGTTCTCATGATATTTAGTTAACTTTTCCAAAATTGAGTCATTTGTTCACCTTGTACATGTTCAAATACCTTAGGTTGCTCTATCTGTGTTTGCTCTTCTCTGATATCTTTCTTGTATGGAATAATTCATAACACATTGCTAATAGTTGGTAGCATCAAAGTTTGCAAAGCGAAGAAGCCCTATTTACTGATGATTTAATGTTTTAAAGTTTATAAGCAACACACTTTAAAAATATTAACATAATTAAGTTGTATAAACCCAGTAGACATCAAACATATATTTATATCACCAAATTATTTTCTAGTCACTATTAGTAAATCTCTTTTTTCTACAGTTTTCAAAAAGTTTTAATTTTGCAAGATAAGTTCCAAAAATAGTGCAGAAATTCTGTACCCCTTTGAACAGTTTTCCCCAGTGCTAACATCTGCCATTGCTACTGTGCAGTTATCTGAACTAGGATAGTAACATCAGCACAATAACATGAACTAAACTAAAGCCTTTATTAGAATGTCATCAGTTTGTTTATTAAGTCCATTTTCTCTTCAGAATTCTGTCCAGAATCCTGCATTGTGTTTACTTGTTATTTCTCCTTGGTTTTCTGCAGATTTCAGTAGTCTTTCTCTGCCTTTCATAACCTTGATGCTTTTGATGAGTATTGGCCATTTTGTCCAGGGTTCCTCGTTTGTGATTTGTTTTCTTTGGACTGAGGGTATTCAGTGTTGATAAGAACACCTCAGAAACAGTATTCATGATGTTGACCTTGGTCACCAGGTTAAGGTAGTGTCTGCTGGACTTTGTTCTGTGAAGTTACTGTTTTTCCTCTGAGGTTAACATGTTGGGGGAGATATCTTGGGACTATGAAAATCCTCAAACCTTTGCTCACTAATGTTAGCGTTTGTCAGTGGGTCTTATCTGCAACATTTATTGCTGTGGAGATCTAAGGCAAGTTTATATTTCCCTCTTTCTTTCTACATTTGTTTTTAAAATTATTCTATAAGGAAAAGCTGTTCATTCCATGTTATTTAATCATTTTTATGTATGTGAGTAGGGACTCGGATATTTATTTTATTCAACTAGAATATAGCCTAATTTTCTGTTGTTTACTTTGTTGCTCACAGTGTACTGCCTTTGGCCATGGTGATCTTTCAGCTTGACTCCTATGTACTTCCTTTTGAGCACTTCCTTACTTTTGGATGTCCCAGGAGGTTCCAGCCTCATCTTGTTTTCTTCCCCTGGCCTAGCTCAGGGATCCATGACTTCTCCCATGAGCCGTGGTTCCTTTGACTGAGAGTGGTGTTTTGGAAGCACAATCTGGTCCTGTGTTACAGCTGTGTTAGTGGTTCTAGGCCCTGCCTACGGACAGAGCTAAGAACAGTATGTCTGCATATCCATGCATATATACACTTCTGGTTCTTCGTGTATCTGTAGGTGTATGTGTGTATGGTTGGCTTTCCATATCCTTGAGTTCTACACCCTCAGATTCAACCGACTACAGATTAAAAATATTCAAGAAACAAATTGTGTCTTTATTGAACGTGAACAGATTTTTTTTTTTTGCCATTATTCCCTAAACAGTATAATACAACAACTATTTACATGGCATTTGCATTGCATGAGGTATTATAGGTAATCTAGAGATGATTTAAAGTATGGGAGGATGTGCATAGGTTATATGCAAGTAATATGCCATTTTATGTAAGGGACCTAAGCATTTTGGTGTCCATGGGAGATCCTGGAACCTATCTGCAATGGTCACTTTGTATTTTGTGTGTGCACAGTTACGTTTTGGTCAGTGATGGACTTCATATACTAGGGTGGTCCTCTGCCGGGTTTCTGTTCTCACGACTAAAAGGCTCAGGGGTCACTCTAGTTAAACTGGGCTAACTGGGCTGCACGAAATAACCACACAAGAGACACAAATACCTTTTTCTTTGGGGTTGCTGTGACAGCTCCTCTGACTTTAAGGGTCCGCAGAAAGAGAGAGAGAGAGAGCACGTGCTGACCCCTTTTATTGAGGAGAAGCTATTCAAATGAGGCAAGGGGTCAGGTTTCAGGGGGCTGAGTCTATCTTCATGATGTCCACTGTCAGCAGGTTGACTGACACCTGGGTAGGCCACACCCAAGGGCACAGTAAGAGGAGGGGACACACACAAGGCACTTCCATGGAAGATTCTATCCTAAACAGGGCAAGGGGTTATATTACAAAGGAACAGGTGAGCATAGCTTCACCCATGGGGCTGTAGCAAGACACACCCATTTCTGTGACTGAGCGCCTCAGCACCCAGCTGGGGAGTGTAACTCAGTCACCCATAAGGTTGGCCTCCCACAGTCCTCTAAGATTATAATGGAGCTAAAAAATTTATGTCACTTGTTTTCACTGTACCTTTTCTATATTTAGGCACACAAATACCACTGTCTTAAATTTGCCTACAGTATGTAGCACAGTAACATGCCTTATTGGCTTATGGCCTGGAATAGGAGCAGTCGGCTAGACCATATAGTCTAAGTGTATAGTAGGCCATGCGATCCAGGTTTGTGTAAGTATATTCTGTCATTTCACCCAATAGTGAGATTGCCTGATGAATTTTTCAGGACATGTCCCTGTTACATTATGCATGAGGTGATTGTGTGTGTACAGAGGTGCTTACACATACATACACATCCACAAGTGTGGATCTCCCTACCCATTCCTTTATACTGATACCTCAGATTCCAGTCCAATACCACAGGGCTTGTTTTTGGCCTACTCTCTTTTCTCTTGCAACTTCTTTCTCTGACAGTGAGAAATCCAGTTCTTAACTTGCATTACATATATTTGCTTCAACTTGGGGCACACATAAAGTAGTACCAGACTGCTAACTCATACCTGTGAGAAGTTCAATATTTATGTGCAGTTCTTCCTGTCTTTGGCCTCATGGTATCTTCTGATCAAGATATTGTTTTCCATTTCTCAACCTCCTCATTTATCAGTATTTATGTTGCATTTGAGAGTTTCCTACATAACCACTTCTATCCTGGAATCAATCCTTTGTATTTTAGCATTGTATAGGGACTCTGAATGTGCCCAAATATTGAGCCAAAAGCTTAGCTTGTTAGATTTGGGAGATTTTTATGTAGGATATTTACTTTGAAAAAAATATGTTTAGCCCTATGAATCCAGCAGTGTTATATGGAAGGCCCATTGGGACTTATTATGGAGCTCCACTGTAGTGACCGATGCTTTTGTTAAAAACGGTGTCACCAGCTGCGTGCAGTGGTGCACACCTGTAATCCCAGCTGCTCAGGAGGCTGAGACAGGAGGATTGCAAGTTCAAAGCCAGCCTCAGCAAAAGTGAGATGTTCAGTAACTCAGTGAGACCCTGTCTCTAAATAAAATACAAAATTGGGCTGGGGATGTTGTTCAGTGGTCAAGCGCTCCTGAGTTCATTCCCTGGTGCCAACCCCGACAAAAAAGAATATGGTATCACCAGGCCAACTAAATCTAAGTTGACATTCCATTTTGTGGTTTATTTTTTACACAAATGGAGTAATTTAATTTACCTACAGTTATTTCAGTTGATTGAAAAAACAGTGAAATGTTATTGGAATGGAATTCACAGAACATGTTCTGAATTTTGAAGCAGTTAATCTAGGAAATGAAAATTTATTGTGTTAATTATAATAAGAATCTAGTTATTTTAACCTTTTAACATTGTTATGAACTTATCTTTTAAAATAATTTGGTTCTTTTAAGAAGTATATATATACATATTTTTTTCTTTTTTTAACATAATACCTATTTATATATTAAATCATTCATTCGGTATTTTTTTAATATTTATTTATTTTTTTAGTTGTAGGTGGCGGACACATATCTTTATTTCATTTTTATGTGGTGCTGAGGATTGAACCCAGTGCCTCACAAGTGCTAGGCGAGCACTCTATCACTGAGCCACAAGCCCAGCCCCAAGAAGTATATATATTTTTTAACTATTTATTTTGTAGTTGTAGTTGGACACAATACCTTCATTTTAATGTGGTGCTGAGAATTGAACCCAGGGCCTCACACGTGCCAGGCGAGCACTCCACCACTGAGCACAACCTCAGCCCCAAGAAGAAGTATAATTTTTAAAATATTTGTATAGACAAAAGCATATACATATGTTTTTGGAGTTTTGTTCACAAATTATTTGACATTCAAGGGACTCAAGGTTTTCATATTTTACCTTTAAAAAGCTCTTCAATTAAAATTTTACAATTTCCTGCTGGTGTGCCAGTTCACTTCTGTAGTCCCAGCTACTTGGGAGGCTGAGGCAGGGAGGTCACGTTAGCCCAGGAGTTCAAGGCCATCCTGGGTAACATAGAGCCTTGGAAAAAAAAGAAAAGAAAAGGAAAAAAAGAAAAGTTTTTTTTTTTTTTTTACTACTTCTGATTCTTAAGGGTGACAAGATTGATAAAAATCAGAGAAAAAGATCAGTGAAGTAAAAAATTATTTGAAACTTTTACTTTGCCTTGTGGATTTAATACTCCCAAATTGCAGAGAAATAAAAATGGCTTATATTGTTATGTATTTACATATACTCATAACTTTTTAATGTGGAAAAAGTAAGTTCAGTAAAAAGTCCTCATGGAATCTGAAGCATACATTTTATTCTCAAACCCTAGTTAATTTTTTTCTTAACCTTGATTTTCTTTAGGGGAAACTTGTCATTGGACACAATATGCTCTTGGATGTCATGCACACAGTTCATCAGTTCTACAGCCCTCTGCCTGCGGTAAGTGACTTGTCCGCCTGCCTTCACCAAGCACTATGCAGTGTTCTCTGCTTTTCTGCATGCAGCATGTTCCCAGAGACAATCTTATGCATGCACTTGGTTGTATATTTTTGATGAGATGTACATATAAGCTATTTTAAGGGGTTTTCTGTCATCTGCCATTGTCAGAGCAGGGTTCCATATTTGTTTCATTGTCTTGGTCCTTGTGGTTTGGCTATTGTGAATTGTGTTGCTATAAACATGGGTATGTATGTGTTGCTATAGTTTTTTTAAAAATATTTTTTAGTTGTTGATGGACCATTATTTTATTTATTCATTTACATATGGTGCTGTGAACCCAGTGCCTCATGTGTGCTAGGCAAGCATTCTACCACTGAGCCACAACCCCAGCCCACTTTAATTCTTTAATAAATACTGAGGATTGGTGTAGCTAGGTCATATATATTGGTTCTATTCCTATCTTTTGAAGGACTACCATACTGATTTCCATAGTGATTGTACTAATTTACAATCCCACCAATAGTGCTAAAGTGTTCTTTTTTCTCTACATCCTCTCCAGTGTTTATTATTATTTGTGTTCTTGATATGGCTGCAATTCTAACTGGAGTGAGATGAAATCTCCATGTAGTTTTGATTTTTATTTCCTTAATTGCTAACAGTGTTGAACACCTTATCATATATTTGTTAACCATTTGTATTTCTTCTTTTGAAAAGTGTCTATTTAGTTCACTTGTCCATTTATTAATTGGGTTGTTTATTGTTTGAATTCTTTATATATTCTGGATATTAATCCTGTGTCAGAAGAGTAGCTAGCAAAAAATTTCTCCCATTCTGTAGATTCTCTCTTCACATTTGTAATTATTTGCTTTGCTGTATAGAAGCTTTTAAATTTGATACCATCCTATTTATTAACTCTTGAGATTATTTCCTGAGTGTCAGGGATCCTTTTGACAAAGTTGTTTGAGCCTACATGTTGGAGTTTAACTCTATGTTTTTTTCTAGGTGTTGCCTAGTTTCTGGTCTAATTACTGGGTCTTTGACTTATTTTGAGTTGACTTTTTTTTTAAAATATTTTTTTAGTTGTTGATGGACCTTTATTTTATCTATTTATTTATATGCAGTGCTGAGAATTAAACCCAGTGCCTCACACATGTGAGGCAAGCGCTGTACCACTGAGCCACAACCCCATCCCCTTGAGCTGACTTTTGTGCAAGGTGAGAGATAAGGATTTAGTCTCATTATTCTACATAGGGATAGCCAGTTTTCCCACAACCATTTGTTAAAAAGGCTGTCTTTTAGTCAGTGTTTGCTTTTGGCATCTTTGTCGAAGATAAGATGATTACATCGGTGTAGGTTTCTGTTCTGTGTCTTCATTGGCCTGAATGTCTGTTTTTATGCCCGTACCATGCATTTGTTACTCTAGCTCTGTAGTGTAATTTGAAGTCAGGTATTGTGATGCCTCCAGTATGACATTTTTGGCTAAAAATTGCTTCGGCTCTTCTGGGTCTTTTATTCTTCAAAGGCATTTTTAAAACTGTGTTTTTGGTTTTTTTTTCTTGTTCTGTGATGACTGTCATTGGTATTTTGATGGGGATTGCACTGAATCTGTATATAGCTTTTAGTATTATGTTCATTTTTAATAGCATTACTTCTGCTCATTCATGAATATGGGAAATCTTTCATCTTCTTATATCTTCAGTTTTTTTCTTAAGTGTTCTATAGTTTGCATTGTAGAGGTATTTCACTTCCTTATTTAGATTTATTTGTAGGGTTTTTTTTGTGTGTTTTGTTTTTTTGTACCAGGGATTGAACCCAGGGGTGCTTAACCACCCAGCCTCATCCCCAGCCTTTTTTTTTTTTTTAATATATATATTTTATTAGAGGCAGGGTCTTGCTGAGTTGCTCAGGGCCTTGCTAAGTTGCTGAGGCTGGGTTTAAACTTATGATCCTCCTGCCTCAACCTCATGAGTCGCCGGGATTACAGGTGTGCACCACCATGCCCGGCTTATTCATAGGTATTTTATTTATCTATATTTTTGTGGACTTTGAGAATGGGATTGTTTTTCTGATTTCTTTCTCAGCACATCATTATTGATGTATAGGAAAGCTATTAATTTTTGTATGTTGATTTTGTGACTGGCTACTTTGCTGAATTTGTTATTGGTTCTATATTCTTTCTGGAACTTTTTGGATCTTCTAAGTGTAGGATGTTACCATCTGCAAACAGGTATAGTTTGACTTCTTCCTTTTGTATTTTTACCCCTTTTATTTCTTTCTTCTGCCTAATTGCTCTGCCTGGAATTTTTAGTCTATAACGAATAGGAGTGGTATAATGAATATCCTTCTCTTTTTCCAGATTTTGAAGAAAACACTTTCAGTTTCCATATTTTAGCTAAGGGCTTATCAATCTTGTTTATCTTTTCAAAAAACTAACTCTTTATATTATTGATCCTCTGTTTTATTTTTTAATTTCATTTTCAATATTATTCATTTCAGGTCTGATCTGTTATTTCTTCTGTCAGTTTTAGAATTGGTTTGCTCTTGTTTTTCAAGGGCCCTGAGATACATCATCAGGTTGTTTGTTGGAATCTTTCTGATTTTCTTAGGTAGGCACTCATGGCTTTCAGTGTTCCTCTTAGAGCTTCCTTCATAGTGTCCTAGAGGTTTTGTATGTTGTGTCCTTACTCTTGTTAGCATCTAAGAATCTTTAAATTTCTCCCTTATTTCTTCTGTCATGCATTCATCATTCAAAGGTGTATTATTTAATCTCCATGTGTTTATATAGTTTCTATAGAGTTTTTGCCAATTTCATTCCATTATGATAAGAGAAGGTGGAAGGGATTATATCAGTTTTTTTGATGTCAAGAATCAAATTTGTGGACTTAATAACCAATTCAATTTTGTGGACTAAAATGTGGTCTGTTTTGGAGAAGGTTCCCTGATTTACTGAGAAGAAAGCATATTCTTTTTTTTTTGATACTGGGGATTGAACCCAGAGGTGCTCAACCACTGAGCTATATCCCCAACCCCCCTTTAAAAAAAAAA
>NW_026000185.1:10789323-10806271 GCF_001458135.2 Marmota marmota marmota | reverse complement strand
TATATATATATTTCTATGTATTTATATTATATACATTTATATTACTATATATTATATATTATATAATAATTTATTATATGTTATATTATACATATTACATATATATGTAATATATATATATTATATATATATATATAAAATATATATATATATATATATATATATATATATATTATATATATATTTAGTTATACACAGACACAATATCTTTATTTTGTTTATTTATTTTTATGTGGTGCTGAGGATTGAACCCAGGGTCTCACACATGCAAGGTGAATGCTGTACCGCTGAGCCACAACCCCAGCTCCTATCCCCAACCCCTTTTTATATTTTATTTTGAGACAGGATCTTGCCAAGTTGCTGAGGTTGACTTTGAGTTTGCAATCCTCCTGCCTCAGCCTCCTGAGCTGCTGGGATTACAGTTGTGCTCCACCACATCTGGCAGAAGAAAGCATATTCTGATTTTGTTGGATGAAATATCTGTAGATGTCTGTTAATTCCATTTGATATATAATATTTTTTAGGCTTGAAGAGTCTTTGCTGAGTTTATGTGTAAATGACCTATCTATTGATAAGGTGTATTGAAATCATACAGTATTATTGTATTGGGGTCTGAGTTTTTAATTCAAATAGTGTCTGTCTTATGTAATTAGCTGCATCAATGTTTGGGACATAAATATTTACTATTGTTACTTCTTCTTGTTGAATTGTTCCCTTTACCAGTATAAAATGACCTTTGGTCTCTTCTTATTAATTTTGGATTGAAGTCTGTTTCCTCGGATATGAGAGTAGATTCTCCTGCTTTTGTGTGGGGGTTGTAGGCTCCTTTTATATGGAATGTCAATTTCCATCTTTTCACTCTCAGCCTGTGGCTGTCTTTGCCTGTTAGGTGAGTCTCTTCTGCCAGCCTATGTCATTTAATTGGGGAGTTGAGACCATTTACATTCCATGTTATTATAGAGAGATGTTTATTAATTCTTTTCATTTTCATTTATTTCTAATGTTTAGTTTAGTTCTGTTTCTTGTTTGCTTAGCTACCCTTCAAATGAGATGTGTCCATTTGTGAGCTTGGGTTGGTTTTGGTTTCTTCTGTGTGAAGTATTTCTTTAACTATTTTCTGTAGTGCAGACTTAGTGGTCATGAATTCTACTAGTTTCTATTTATCTTGGAAGGCTTTTATCTATGCAATTCTGAGGTATAGCTTTGCTGGATATGGCAGTCTTTGTTGACAGTTATTTTTTTCAGGACTTGGAATACATCATTCTAAGCCCCCCTGGATTTAGAGTCCATGCTGAGAAATTGGAAGTGATTCTGATTGACTTGCCTCTAAATGTGACCTGATGTTTTTCTCTTGAGGCTTTTAAATTTCTGTCCTTGTTCTGTATGTTAGGCATTTTAAAATGGAGAGGTGCTTTTTTGATCTTGTCTACTGGAGTTCTGAATGCATCCTGTATCTGGATATTTATCTCATTTTCAAGATTTGAAATTTTTTCTGTTTTATCCCTGCAGAGATTCTCCATGCCATTAGCCTGTCTTTCACAACCCTTCATGATTCCAGTGATTCTTTTTTTAATAGACTATTGACTTTTTTTTTAAGGTAGTAACTTTTTTCTTTTAGTTTTATTCATTTATTTTTATGTGGTGCTGAGGATTGAACGCTGTTCCTCACACATGCTAGGCAAGCCTTGCTTTACCACTGAGCTACAATTGCAGCCCCTCCAGTGATTCTCAAATTTGGTCTCTTAAAGTTGTTCCAGAGTTCTTGTATATTCTGGTCATGGATACTTATTTTCTTTATTTTAACAGTATCTGAATGTTCAAGAATGGCTACTTATTCTGTATGTTAGGCGTTTTAAAAATAATGTATCATGTCTTCCAGCTCTGAGATTTAGTCTTCAACATGGTGTATTCTAGAGAGACTTCCACTGAACATTTTATTTTATTATATCTTTCATTTCTAAAACTTCTGTTGGTTCTTTTTCTTTTCTTTTCTTTTTTTTTGGTACCAGGGATTGAACTCAGGGGCACTTGACCACTGAGCTACACCCCCAGCCCTGTTTTATATTTTATTTAGAGACACTGGTCTCACTGACTTGCTTAGCACCTTGCTTTTGCTGAGGCTGGCTTTGAGCTCTTGATCCTCTGGTCTCAGCCTCCTCAGCTGCTGGGATGACAGGCATGCACCACTGTGCCTGGCTGTTAGTTCTTTTTCAGTACTTCATCTACTCACTGAATTTCTCATTCATTTCCTGACTGACTCCCTTTACTCATTCAATTGTTTTTCTGTGTTCTCTTGAAATTCATTGATCATTTTTATAATCTTTTTTTGAGTTCTTTATCTGGTATTTCATCCACTTTAATATTTTTGGAGTCAGTTTCTGTTGAATTATGAACTTTAAGAGTCTTTGTGTGACCTTGTTTTTTCATATTTCTTTTCTTTTTTTTTTTTTTTTTAAAGAGAGAGAGAATTTTTTAATATTTATTTTTTAGTTTTCGGCGGACACAACATCTTTGTTTGTATGTGGTGCTGAGGATCGAACCCGGGCCGCACGCGAGCACTCTACCGCTTGAGCCACATCCCCAGCACGTTTTTTCATATTTCTTGTGTTGGTTTTTGTCTAGATGTTGTTGTGCTGCTCACTTCCACTCTTAGGAGTAGGCCTTTTCCAGTCACAGCCTTCTCTTGCCAGTGTGCCTTGAGTGGCCTAGGAGAGACCCCCTGTATGTGTGGTGTCTGCAACCTTTGTGTTAATTCTTTATGATTTTGCCGTAGGAGTGGATGTCCATGAGTGGGACCTGAGGGCCATCCCCCAGCCATTCCTGCTTGGAATCTGGTCATTAATTTGGGGTTGTATTAAAGTATCCGTGAGGTTTGAGGATGGTTAATGTGTGTGTGGAGCACGTGTGCTGCCTCTTGGCTGGGTTTAGTTCAATAGCCAAGTCTTTCTCCTGTGAACTTGTAGTGTCCTTATAGATTCCCAGCGCCTCACAGAAAAGGGGGAAGCAAATAATAGCAACAGCTGAAGCTAACCTTAGAGCAGTATAATGGATCCTGATGCCTATGACATCTGCAACACCAGTTACCACAAAAACAGGATTGGTGGGCCAGCCCTTGCCAACAGCAAAAGCAGTGAATAGCTGTGAACTAGATATGGCATTAAAGTAAACAGAGGGTGTCAACTGTGCCATCCATGGCACTAATAACTGCAGCAACATGAATGGTGGGGGCAGGAATTGTGTAAACCAAATAGTTCTAAAAAAATGGTAAAAATAGAGTTCATTAAGAGAAAAGAAAATGTGGTGGGAGGATAAAAGAAAGTTTAGAAAGTTCAAAATGTAAACAGGCTGAAGAAGGGTAGTAAGTGATGACTACAAAGGAGGAGAAGGGAAAAATGGGAAAAAAAAGTAAAGGGAGAGAAAGAGAATAAAAAAAATTGTTGGAGAAGAAAGGAGAGAAAGAGAAACGAGTAAAAATAAAGCAAAACCAAAGAAACAAAAAGCCCTAACTCTCAAAAGACAAGACAAGGAAATAACCATCGTAAAAATATGCTAAAATGAGAAAAAAAGAAAGTTGTCTGTGTGTGTGTCCACAAACCAGTCTGCGCAGCAAGAGCACACGCATGCACACACACACGGAAAAAGACTTGAAATGAAACAGAAACAGTGAAGAATTGTCCCCACTGAGGTAGCCAGCAGTGCTGATGAGGATGGATGGTCACTGCCTGTGCATGACTGTCCTGCTTGTCATTTCTTCCTGGACTATGTTTTGAGTTGGGGAGGGTCGGGGTCGGGGCTGGAGAGAGAGAGGACTGGGGGTTGTTAACATCTTCTTCTTTTTGTGTTGCTCACCCAGCTGCCAGCTGGAGTGACCTAAAACTGACGCTGTTTGAAATCATCGTCAGCTTCCCCTAACCAGTGGGATGTAGGATGGAGTGGGAAGTACTGTCAGTTGACGTTTCTGTCTGGACAGTCCTGCTTGACAGACCAGGATAGGACTGCTGCACAGTTCTGAGAGGGCACTTCTGGGAGGCCAGGGCTTAAGTCTGATCAGCCTTAGGGACTTTGCTTGGTGACATCTGCTCTGGAGAGATTTGGTTAGCACACTCTGTGGGCCAGGCAGATGCCATTTTTGGCTGTGAGTCTGGATCTCAGGAGCCTCCCAGGAACTCTCCTGTGTGGCAGGAGAATCAGCCCTCCCCACCTCCCACATACTCAGCTGCCGGTCTTGTCCTTGAGTGCATTCACGCCTGCATATGCAGTTTCTCCATCCTTATCAGCTGTCCCATGAGCCACCAGGCTCAAAGAGAAAGCAAGTCACACTCCCTTCTGTATTTCTGATTGAATCTCCTTGGGTACAATCTTTTCTGTGTCTTTTTCAGTCACTTTCTGCTAGGTACACCCTAGGCCACCGGGTAGGCGCTTGCCAGGACAGTATGCAGTGTTTGCTGTGGTCTCCTGGGCTTCTGGCAGCAGCGAGCTGCAATGTGGCCTCCTCAGCATGGCTCCTGGCCTTAGTTCTTTGCCAGTTGAAAAATACAGAGCACTTATTAGATAGCAGTTTGCTGTGCAGCCTCTGGATAGCTAAATTCAGGCTGCTTTTTTTCATCTACAGATTTTTTTGTGCCAAATTTGTCCATTGTGTTTCTGTGTGTTTATCCCTCCCCTCCCTGGGGAACCACACTGCTGCCGCCGCTACTGCTATCTGGCTCCGGTGTACTCTCTCTTCTTCTTTTTTTGATGCACTCAAATTTCTGAGACCTTAAGAGATGCTGACTGTCTGATATGGAGTTTCAGTGTACTCCCTCCCTCACCCACCTCACTGAGAAGCAGTAGTCCTGGTGCTTGAATCCCAAACCACAGAGCAACTGGAAGTGTAGCCTTCCTCAAATTCATCACCTTTAATCTCTGGTTTTATGAAATTCTTGGTTGCCTCCTGCTCAGGGCTTCCCTCAGCTCCTCTACTGCCCTGACTTTGAGCCAGGTAAGCTCACCAGGCATGAACTCCTCTGGCTCCCCGTCAGGCTCTTGCACTCCTGCTCCTAACTGCATGACATCTCCCTTGCCCCCACCTTCACACAAGGAGTCCTTCATACTCCTTTCTCTCCATGTTCCCTGTCTTTTAGTGATATTGCCTACTTTTTTTGTTCTTTCTAGATATACATGACAGTAAAGTGTATTTTAACATATTATAATACATGTAGTATAACTTATTCTAAATAGGATCCCATTCTTGTGGTTGTACATGATGTGGAGTTTCACTGTGGTGTATTCATATATGAACATAAGAAAGTTCTGATTCATTCCACTGTCTTTCTTATTCCCGTCCCCCTCCCTTCCCTTCATTCTTCTTTGTCTAGTCCACTGAATTTCTGCCCCCCTTATTGTGTGTTAGAATCTGCATATCAAAGAGAACCTTTTGTTTTTTGGAATTGGCTTATTTCATTTAGCATGATAATCTCCAGATCCATCCATTTACTGGCAAAAGTCATAAAATTATCCTTTTTCTATGGCTGAGTAATATTCCATTGTGTAGATATATCACATTTTCTTTATTCACTTATCTGTTGAAGGGCACCTAGGTTGGTAACATTTCTTAGCTGTTGTGAATTGAGCTTCTGTAAACATTGATGTGGTTATGTCACTCTAGTATGCTAATTTTAAGTCCTTTGGGTATATATGGAGATGTAGTATAACCAGGTCAATGGTGGTTCCATTCCAAGTTTTTTGAGCAATCTCCATATTGCTTTCCAGGGTGGTTGCACCAATTTGCAGTCCCAGATATTGGCCATTTTTGTAACTCAACTGTAGACACCAACATTTATCTCTAGCCATGCTCTCTCCCAGATTTGTGTGTGCATTTCATGCTAGACTCTGGGATTCTCCTGCTGGCTTGCTCTCAGATGGGTTGTTCATGTGTCTACATGAGATATTTAATTTTCACTACCTTTCTTTCCTTATACTGTCTCCCAACCATTTTTCTCTTGATTCCATTAGTATAGGTGATTCTGAGTATCCAATCCTTTTTTTTAAAATTTTTAAAAAAATATTTGTTTTTAGTTTTCGGCGGACACAACATCTTTGTTTGTATGTGGTGCTGAGGATTGAACCCGGGCCGCACGCATGCCAGGCTAGCGCGCTACCGCTTGAGCCCCAGCCCTCCAATCCTGTTTTTGATATCAGTTTTGACTCTTCCTCTGTCCCCAGATCTGTTCCATTACAAAATCTTAATGATCCTATCCCCATGCTGTTTCTCATGACTGGGGTCTTTCCGTTTTTGCCGCAGATAGCCTCATTTCTTACCTGCAGTTCAGCAAACTCCAGGCTGAATTTTTTTTTTTTTCTTTCGGTATTCAGCCCATTCTTGAAATCAGAGGTTGGCAGTCTTTTTCTGTAAAGGTCCAGATAGTGAAATATTTTGGGCTTTCCAGCCTGTATGGTCTCTCTGGCAGCTCTCTGTTATTTTGTAGCTCCCAAATTATCATGAATGTATAAATAAATGGGTGTGGCTGTGTTGCAATAAAATTTTATTTAAAAAAATAAATGATAAGCCAGATTTGGCCTGAAGACTATGGTTTGCCAATTCTTGCTTTAAAATGCCATCAGATGAGGTTAGTCTTTTGTTAGTTCTGCATTGGAAGACCCTGGGGAGTTTAGTCTTGTTTACTGCCCATTTCTTAGGTCATGTTTCCCCATTAGCAAACAGAACACTCTTCAGAAGAGTGCAGCCCAGCCCGCTGGGTGTTGTGCATCTGTTGCTCCCCTTGTCCTAGTTCTTAGCCTTCAGGTTGCCACCACTCTTCACGATGACTTTATCACCCTTTGGAATACAAAAGCTCCATAGCTGTAACTCTCAAAACAAGTATGATGGGAATAGATTTTCATTTTACCTTTAAAGACCCAACATTTGTTTTAGATCAGCCACTTCTTACTGGCCAAATAGACCAAAGTAGCAGTTCTTCTCCTGATTTGTTGACCTTTAAAGCAATGAAGTTATCAGTAAGGAAAGAGGGGAGTATATATAATATTGTGCCAGGTGTTTTGAATACCAAACAGAGCTTGTCACGTAGGAGGCAGTAATATTGATTTAACAAAAGAGAATATTTTGACTGTGCTAGTGTTTTAAATCTTCTGATGTATGACTCTGTCCATATCATTGACTCTGATTAAAATTTTCAAACACTCTCACCTTGTTTTTCTATATAGTTGACTCTTTAGCCAGGCGTGTCAGACCATCTCTGATTGAGCCCAACTTTCTTGTAGTCTGAGCACTTGTTGTTGTTCTCATTCTTTCCAGCCACATGGGCTCATTTCTCCTCTAAGAAGTGCTTTGGGTCGTTCCGTATCTGTGATCTTGGTATGATTTCCACCAACTTGAATTTTCCCTAGCTTTCCTCAGTGTTTGTAGTCCATGATTTCACCTTTTTTCCCCCCAAGGCCCAGCTCATGCCTCCTTCATGAACATTCCCCTGCTTGTTGCCTTCATGCCCATGAAGGGATTGTTTCCTTCTCAGAGGAAGAGGTGCAGAACTTGGCACCTCTCTGGTCCGTAAATTCTGTCTTGTGTTGTACAGCGTAACCCCTTCTTCTTGGTGGTTATCTCCTCAGGCAAGGAGTAACCTTGTCATTGTCCAAGTGTCTGGCAGAGTACTTTGTATGTGAGAATTAACAAGTGTTAACTTGAATCAAGTTCTAGTAGAATGAAGGTGATTTGGTGTGCCACAGGAGGTGGGATAGGATAAGCAGTTCTAGCCCTTGCTTTCTTACTATGGCAGTTTTTTAAAAAAATATTTTTTTTAGTTGTCGATGTACCTTTATTTTTTCTTTCTCTCTTTCTTTCTTTCTATCAATCATCTATCTACCTATTTATTTATATGCTGCTCTGAGAATTGAACCCAAGGCCTCACACATGCTAGGCAAGATTGCCCTAGGGACTGGGGTTGTAGCTCAGTGGTATCTTGGTAATTTGCTTATTTGTGTTCTGTCATTGTCAAGGGGAGAAAATGTTTTTTCTCTATTTACCTTTGGAAGAAATCACGATAATAAATGAGGATGGTAGGACTCTTGGACTAACACCAAAGTTTGCATTTAAAGTGTACTAAAGAATTCATATTTTGGAGCTTTTAGGTCAGGAGAGTTTCTTCTTAGGAGACTTCTTGGTACCTCAGAGTGATCTTTTAGCAAGTGTCAGTTTAGAATTCTGCTGTATGTTATTCCTGAATTTTACTTTTCTCTGGCTTGTAAAACTTTGCAGTGGTATTGAGAGTTGACAGTGACGGACATTTTTGTTTGCCTTAGCATTGAAACCACTTGTTCATGTATTGTCCATTAATTTAACAATAGCCATTGAAAGGCTGGTAAATATTTCAAGCTAGCTAAATACAGTCTGTACTTACAGGCTTGAAAAGCTAATTGGAAATGGCAGTTTCCTATGAAGCATGAATAACTTTGAAGAGAAGTGTTGTTTATAAAGGGTCAGCAGTGTGACTATACAGTCTAGCATGGCAATTATGTATGTAAATGAGTTAATTCAAAATTGGAGCACTCTCCTGTCTGCCGCAGACTTCCTGATCAAAATAAACTTGGGAAATTAATTTTCTGACTTAGACACTTGGTATTAGTGACACTTTAGCAATTTTCTTGTACTTAAAGAAGGAGTCATACATAATGAAAAGTCTGTATTTTAATTGTGGTTTTAACTAACAAAGATTGTCTCAGTGTAGGTGTAAGCTAGTTTACAATATATCCATTTTCTGTATAAACCACTTAATGTAAATGACAGTGCTAGTCTACTATTATGATAAATTTGTGTAATGGAATACAGCCTGTTGGCTATTACTGGAACTTCCCAAGCAGTTTCACAGGCCTCTCAGATCTACAGCTTTCTACATATAGTAGAACCCTCCTCTTTTCTTTCAGTCATATAATCCTTATATTTGACTGTTTTGTTATGCCAAGGTTAGTCCCCAGATCATGTGATTCCCAATCAATGAGGAAACTGGAAGGTTTTTAAGATGTAATTATTACCTGGAGATGGGTTTTACCGTTTAGCTTAAAGCCTCTAGGAGGTATAATGGTTTGTTTGAGAGGAAAGCTGTGCACCTGAGATGCTTAAGTCTATTTTTAATACCATGGGTGTATTTGGAAAATGGTAACAAGTCATTCTCTGTATTTTTTAGGACTTAAATGAGTTTAAGGAGCTGACAACATGTGTTTTCCCCAGGTAGGCTTTCTTTAAGTCTCATCGTTCATTCAAAATAGTCACTGTTGGTTGGGTGTTGGGGGGGTTTGTGAACTGAAATCAAATTCCATGTATGTATGAGTTTGTGAAATGAACCCAACTGCTGTTTTCAATAAAAAATAAATAAAACAGTCATTGTGACATACATAATACAAACAGATACATGCTAATTTATGAAAATCAATGGACCCTGATTAGAATCCAGTTCATAAAAGCTGGGAAATGATTTAGTCTCTCTAACTTTGGAGGAGTTGACTTTTTAAATTTATGATTGGTTTTGTTGTCCCATTAAATCAGAGTCTGAGCTGGGTGGGAAGGCAGCCTATGACTCCTCTTCTGTTATCTCACACCTTTCCCTCTGAAGGGCTGGTGAGGCTTTCCTAAAGTGGCTGTGGTCCCTCACATCCCTGGCACACACCTTGTCTGTTGAAGTACCCTGTTGGGCGTCTGCTCTGTCCATTCAGACTAGGGAGAAATTTTTTCTCCACTTTAAGTCGGTGCCTTTGCTGCTGGTGTTCTCCACAGTTGGTAATTACATCCTAGTTCTGATGTGTCACATGTCTGATAGATCACATGCCCACCCATTTGAATAGGGACTATTTCTGTCTTACTATTTAGTGTTCACCTTTGTGTGAAAAGAAATAGAGAAATATAGCTTTCATATTGGTCAGAGAGTCTCTTTCTCTATTTAGTATTTTTGATTTTTGAAACAGAATAGTAAGAAATAACAACAGCATGAAATTACTGAATGTAGAGTTGGGCTCCCTAAGAACTTATTTCATACCAATCTGGGTAAGTAGCAGTAGATAGTAATGATTTAGGAAGGTTAGACCTACACCAGTATTTGAACCATGCGGAAACAGGGGGATGTTTGACTTGCCTTTAAGGTTGATAGAGACCACACACAGGGTGCAGACGAACCTGGAACTGATTCTCTTAGTGTGTCAGAGCAGGGACTGACCTGCAGCTGTCTGATGAAGTCACTGGTGATAGGACTTGACCCCAGGTTAATGTAGCAGTGATTTCACTGGTAGCCTCAACGGCTACTGTGCTTGGTTCTTCTCTCCATGTTAAGTGTATTATATGTTAAGTATTTCATGTATTAGGTGTATGTTAAGCATGTTAAATATGTACTGTATGTATGAAATTATTTTAAATATTTGAGTAAAATACATTTTGAACATTGATACAAATTATGTTTACCTTATTAAAAATATTTTGTTTTCAGACTCTTGGATACTAAATTGATGGCCAGCACACAACCTTTTAAGGTAGTGTTTAAATTTGAACTATCACTAATGAGCTATACTTTGAAATTTTTTGAATTGCTATTATTATCTTTGGAATTCTGGTCTATCTAAATGCTATTCCAAATATATAGAAGAAAAAAGAAGAAGAAATAAAGGAATAAAGAGAAAATGGAAAAAAACCCCACCCAAATATGTAAAAATGTGAACAGGGGTTGACTTTGGCTAGTGGGATTATGTGAGTTTTTTTCTTTTTTCTTCAAATATAATTTTTAATATTAAATATATTATTTACTTTTGAGTATGTTGCACATGTGCACAGTTTTTTTTCTTCATTTCCTTTTTTGTACATATTTGGGATAAATTTTCTAATCAAGGAAATTTAGATCATGGCATAATCTTTTGCTACTTTATGAAGAACTATTTTATATAATTGATATGAACACCAGAACAGCATAGCTTTCTGATGAAAGGTCTGTAGATGTTTAATGCATCTGTAAAAACCTTCCATTTGGTTTGCTTTTTTTTTTTTTTTTTTTTTTTCCTGGTAGTGGGGATTGAACCTTGGGCCTTGCATATATGAGGCGAATGCTCTACCTCTGAGCCACATCTCCAGACCTTTTTATTTCATTTTGTTGCAGAGTCTTACCAGATTGCCCAGGCTGGCCTCTAACTTGAGATGCCCTTGCTTCAACCTCCTAAGTTGCTGGGATTATAGGCATGAACCACTGTAACCTGATGGTTGTACTTTTCATAGAGTGAAATTAAACTTGCTTCTCTTTTGCATTTAGTGAAAGATGACTTGTTCTTTAAAGAACACCAGGGGGCAGCACCAGATGCCATTTGTATGCATGTCCCAAAAGTGGATTTTTTTTTTTTTAATCTTTTTCTTTTTAGTTATAGATGGACACAATACCTTTATTTTATCTATCTATTTTTATGTGTGCTGAAGGTTGAACCCAGTGTCTCACACGAGCCAGGCAAGTGCTCTACCACTGAGTTACAACCTCAACCCAGAAACACTTTGTGTGTGTGTGTGTGTGTGTGTGTGTGTGTGTGTGGTGCTAGGGATTGAACCCAAGGCCTTGTGCATGCAGGGCAAGCACTGTACCAACTGAGCTATATCCCCAGCCCTGGATCTCTTTACTGTATGTTGCCTGTTGATGATGAAGTGCTGTGCCTCTCTACTTCCTCATTTGCAGGATATCATTAACAACACATCCCTTGCAGAACTGGAAAAGCGGGTAAAAGAAACACCTTTCAGCCCTCCTAAAGTTGGTAAGAATACGAAACAAACCTGAAAACCATCCAACTCTTTGTGATAGTTATGATGCATACTGTAGAAGAAAGGTGAATGGCGCTAGAACTATACTGCACGTTTAGATTTTGGCCAAGTTAGCCCACTCGTGCCCTGTGTTGAATTACTGTTTTCTGAAGAAGAATGGTCTTTAATTTTACATGTGTCTTATGTTAAAAGAGTTGGGTAGGCATTCATTGAGAAATTTGGCAACTAAAGCTTCAAGGCTTTTATTTCCTAATGCTTGGAGTTCTCCCAGAACTTGATGTGACCTTTTATATGGTACATTGTTTAAGCAGAGGCAGAGTTGGTGTTTAATTGCCAGGAGTAGAATGAAAATATATTTTCTGTCTCAGAAAAACCCAAGAACTGAGTTTACTGATGAGATTAAAGGAGAGCTCTTGTCCCTGTTTCCTTTTAAGCCAAATTAGGAAGTGGAAATAGCATCCAGGGAAATCAAAAGTCAGGGGGAATGTTCCTTGTGGGATGGAGGTGTTTAGCCATGTCCAATACCACCAAGGTATTTGGTGATTCTTCTGGGTGCTACTTACGTGTTCCTTTTAGCCTAATTATGTATGCTGCAGACACTGTAGTTCTCTTTCCTTTAGCTGTGGCCCGAAAACTTCTCAATACATAATAGGACTAATGGTTCAAAACTGATAATGGCAGGTATTAAAGCAGCCAAGATTACAGATATTTGCTTTCCCTTCTGGGTTAGAGTCCAAGAAAGAAATTAAGAAAAGGGGTGGGGAGGGGGAAATAAAACCTAGACCTTGTCTGTAATAATATAGTAATTGATCGGAAAATAATGTGTTTCAGCTTGTGGTAGTATTGGAAAATATTAGGTGGCTACTATGTTAAAGGCTTTAAAAAAAAACTTTTTAAGCCTCATATTTAATACGCGGTTAAAGAATTCTTCTTAAGGAGCATCATATTGACATGAAAACAGTTGCATTCTTTTCATTGTTCATTCATGTTTTTATTCTGCCTCTTTCACTCTCATTTCTGAATGATTCTAGGAAATAATATAAATTTATGAGTGATAGTTTTATCCTGTTATTTCCATATATAATTCTGGTATTGGGAAGAGAATTTAGTCTAAAGCAGGTGGCTCTTCCCAGACTTTATCTTCTCAGCTTCTGTGTATGTCAGTGTGACAAAAGAATCATGTTATAAAATGGTCTTTGCTATGAAGGGGCCCCATGATCTAAGGGCCATGTTACAGCAAATTCTGATCTATTTTTGGAGTTGTTGTGCTATTGTCTTTAGATCTCCAAGCTTGGACACATAGTGGAGGACATTGTTGACTTTGAGTTACCAATACTGAACTGGAGTCTTTCATTTTGGGGGAAGAGTGTTAACAGGCTACTTATAGAGAGTATTTACTATGCATTTACCATGCACCACACCCTAGGTAAGATCTTTCCTTGCATTGTGTTGAGGAGGTTTGGTTGTCATCTCCATTTTACAAATCTGGAGCCAGGGGTGAAGTGACTTGCCTAGGGTCACACAGCAAATTGTGGAGCAGAGATTCAAGCTGAGTCAATGTGACTCCTGAGTCCTGCTGTTACTCTTTGCTGTGTCCTGATGTTATGATCTTATATAGGGAAGAAATTCCTTTTCTTGACCTTAGAAAGCAATCAGAAGAGGAATAATTGTCATTGGGTGAGTTATGCATGATTGTGAGCAGCTCCCACCAGTGTGGGATAAGGAGGCCTCTAGTGGGGTCTTTGGAAATGTATTGAGGCATTTCTGTTGTCTGCACCAAAACCCTCATTTTCAGTCACTCGATAGTCTCTGTGTGTGTGTGTGTGTGTGTGTGTGTGTGTTAAGGTCTTGTATACAGAGAGTTAAAACATAGAAATTTTTCTCCTGCTTATTGAGGGTATTTTGCAGCACATGTTAATGAAGTCAGGATTTGGCTGGGCATTATGTCTAAACTAGTCTTTGTGTTTCATGATGACCTGGGGAAAATGATTTTTTCCTTTTTTCTCTTCAGAAAGTGCAGAAGGTTTTCCAAGTTATGACACAGCTTCTGAACAGCTCCACGAGGCAGGCTATGATGCTTATATCACAGGACTGTGCTTCATCTCCATGGCAAATTACCTAGGTACTTGTTAAAAAGGGTTCTGTCATATGCGTTTCTGTCAGATACACAGTGGGCTCGAGTGGATCAGCGCAAGCTGCTGGGGCAGACTACCATAGACTGGGGGTTTAAGCAACACGTTTGTTTCTCGGGTTCTGAGGCTGGGAAGCCCAAGATCAAGGTGCCAGCTGAGCATATTTTGCTGGTCTGGTGAGAGCCCACTCCTGGTTTATAAATGGCTGTCTGCTCAGACCCAGACACCCTGTGGTAGAGAGCTGGGGGAAGAAACTCTGTGTCTCTTCTGATCAAGTCACCAGTCCCCCTAACTACCTCCAAATACTGTCTCACTTCCAAATACCGTCATGCTGTGGAAAAAGCTTCCACATGTGAATTTGAGGTGAACACAGACATTCAGTCTGTAACTCTGCCATTTTCCAAGGATCCACTTGCCCAGTTAGAAGTGGGAGGGTCTGAGGTAGGAGTTGGAGGAGATGGGAGGGAGTAGGCAGGGAGGAGCCACTGACATGCACCTATTGTCAGGTGCCTGGTCAGTGAGAGTACCTTTTACCCTTGTAGAACCATACTGTTGATTTACATGTGTTTTTGTCTGAACTTTCAGACTTTGTCCATATGACTGTGTATAAAACCCTGCTTCTTTTCTTCATTAGGTTCTTTTCTCAGTCCTCCAAAAATTCATGTATCTGCCAGATCAAAACTCATTGAACCTTTTTTTAACAAGTAAGTAATTAGAGGGACTCAATCCCCTAGTTCTCTCACCGCTCTTGGAATGACTGGGAACAGTAGTGTATTTTTAGATCAAATATTTCTCATCTCAAGTAACATATGTTTCTAGAAAACAGAAGTTGACCTTTTGGGAAACAATTAGTTAAATATATTGGCTAAAACAAAAAGAGAAAAGGAAAAAATATTGGAAACCTTGCCAAAGGTAGTATGTCTCTTTCAAGAAAAAGAACATGTGGATTTTGGCATTTAAATTTTCTATCAGGGACACATGTATACAGTTGGTCCTAACCCTTAGCAAATTTTGCATGTGGGATTATTATTTATGCTTGCATTATTATCCACTCATATAATATTCTTTCTAAGATGATGTTAGTTAGGCAAATGACTTTAGGGGTAATTAGTGAAGTTTTGATTGTCACTGCATCCTGATTCCTCATCTGAGTGGGCCCAGAGAAGTAAAGGCTTGCTCATACATCTTCATTGTTGTAAGAAGTTATTGTGGGACTGGGGTTGTGGCTCAGTGGTAGAGTGTTTGCCTAGCACACGCAAGGCCCTGGTTTGATTCTCAGCACCACATAAAACAAAATAAATAAATAAAATAAAGGTATTGTATCCAACTGCAACTGAAGAGTAAAAATATAAAACAAAAAAGAAGTCATTGTGATTTAGGGAGAAGTCTTATATTTGGAGCATTTAGAAAAATCTCAAGGTTATTACTTGAAGGTGTAGTTTGTGCTCGATTGGCAAAGCTGAGACTGAAGTTACAGATGTGCTCCTCAGGCAGGCTGCAGCTTGGTTCTGTGTCAGACCCCTGAACTTTGTCTTTGCCTCAGCTCTCTAACAGGGCTGGTATTAGATTCTGTGTGAGCCAGGCAGCCCACTCCATCACCACTGGAAGAAATAACTGTTTCCATGTTGGGTTGGTTACATCCTTTTCTTACACTGTATGTAGTAGTTATAGCCCTGTCATTGCTTTACTGACTAGCAATACCAGTTCCTTAAGATATCTGTAAGAATGCTAGTACTATAGTGCTGGGCTTCGGCGGCACACTGCAGAGACAGATGTTAACTCCAAACACCTGGATTCCACAGACTCTGAGTTAGTGAATTTCATCATACTGTAGCTGCTGCTGCTCTTTTTTTTGGGATGGGACGGTTTGAGATGAGGTACCCAAACTGACTTTGAACTCCCAATTCTCCTGCCTCAGCCCTCTAAATAGCTGGGATTTCAGACATGCACTACCAAACCTGGCTTATGATTATGATTATGATTTTTGTAGATGGACAGAATACTTTTATTTATTTATTTTATGTGGTGCTGAGGGTCAAACCCAGTGCTTCACACATGCTAGGCAAGTACTCTGCCACTGAGCTACAGCCTCAGCTCCATGATTATTATTTTAAAAATCTTTGTTATTCTTTTCTATAGACATAGAGAGATAATGTGTATGATTGTCAACATCTTTCAAATCGGATTGGGTAACAATGTGGTTTCACCTCTATCTACCTCCAAGTGGGGATTGGGCTTCCACATATGAATTTTGGTATGGGTACCAACATTTAGTCTGTAACACTATCCTTTCCATAGGATCCACTCATCCACTAAAACTGGGAGAGTTCTGAGGTGGGAGTTAGAGGATATAGGCGGGGAGCAGGCAGGGAGGAGCGTCTGACACCTGTTGTTAGGTGCCTCTTGTATATGGGAAGTTGATTGTGCTAACCACTGAGTCCTTGCTCTCTGTCCATTTCCTTAAAGGATTTTTTAAAAAGCTTTCTTAGAGCTCTTAGGGGCAGTATTTGTCTTTGTAAACTTCTGGAAGTGTAGCTTATGCTGTAGACTGTGGAAGCCACAGGTGACATCAAATGTGATTCAGGTCATGGCCATTCCTTACATGTTAGGTACATGATGTTAAATTTATTGTTCTACAGTGTTTTTCAAATGGAAAATGTTTTCTCACTTGTAAATATTTGAAACAACAAGGGTGCTTTTCCATTAAATTCAAGTCCTTATAAGTCAGGTGATGGATATAAACTGGGTGAGATACAGGCTAACATCTGATTTGTCAGTTATGTGACCATTGTGCAGATTGAATGTTGATAAGAAGCTTTGTTATGACTTTATATGTTGATTGATCAATCTAATTGCTAATACTGTACAGTGCTATTTTTCAGAAGAGTTGGACACTAAATATATTTTTTTATTTCACTTTTCAGATACTTTTATCTTTTTTGGGGTGGTTGGGCTGAACCCAGCACTTCTTAAATATTAAGCAAGCACTGTACCACTGAGTTACACCTTCTGATATATATATATATATATATATATATATATATAT
>NW_026000185.1:10743721-10787848 GCF_001458135.2 Marmota marmota marmota | reverse complement strand
TTTTTTTTTTTTTTTTTTTTAAGATCTAGATACATATCCAAAATCATTGAATACAGGATAAGATTCAGGAGTCCTCCTGTGATTTTGCACTAAAAGTTCCTGCCAAACTTGATTATTTTTAAAGTTTTATTTTTCTTATCTATAAAAAAAGAATACTTTCTTTATCTTTGAAGGGAAAAAAATTCCAGCAGGATTTGAAATGAAAAACAATTTTACTATTTTGTCTTGGAATAACTTAGTAAAGTGCCATGATCCATTCTTAATACACTTAGAAAGTGGAGAAAGCTGTTGCTTCTTTTGATATCTCTAGTTACTTAGTGCTGACCTCATTTTATTTACTTGCAGGTACAGCTTATGACATTAAATATGGATTTTTACCATTTGTCAAGATTACCTCTTTATAAAAACATTCAGCATTGGTCCCCAGCATATCTCAAGCTGATAATTTTAGGGAAAAAAATGCAAATTTTTTTCCCAGAAGGTTAATCTGTTTCAACACCAGGCCTTTCTAAATATAAAATTAGAAAAAATACCAAAACATGCATAATCCTAACATAAATTTAGATGACTATTAAATGCCTGTGTATGTATTTTGTTTTGTTCTGATCAGATTTATGTGTTAAAAGTAAACCATGAGGGGAAATAAACTCTAGCTATTTTTTTTTTTTTAAGCTGGGGGGAGGGTGTGCTGGGACTTAAACCTAGGGCTTGCATATGCTGAGCGTGTGCTCTCTATTAAGCTACACTCCCAGCCTGTATGGTGTTATCCCCCGCCCCCCATGAAGTCTCACTGTGTTGCCCAGACTGGCCTCAAACTCAAGTGATTCTCCTGCCTCAGCCTCCCAGGTACGTGGGACTGCAGGAACGTTCCATTCTGCCTGCCTCTACATTATTCCAAAATTAGCACTTAGGGCATCAGTTATGCCTTTTGGGGAAGCTGAATTGAGTCAACTATTGAGAAAATCCCAAGACAGCTGTATGCAGTATGCGAACATCAAATGTAACATAAGGCGGTGTTTTGTTTTGTACTGAGAATGGTACCCAGGCTTTTTGTGCTGTTGGTAAGCCCCAGTCCAATATAAGCGTTTTCCTTTTAATATTTTTGATGTTGATGGACCTTTTATTTTATTCATTTATTTATATGTGGTGCTGAGGATTGAACCCAGTACCTCACACATGTGAGGCAAGCACTGTACCACTGAGCCACTACCCCAGCCCAATATAAGTGTTTTCTAAGGCACACTTGCTAGAATAATGTCCCACAAGGAATTTTGCATGGTGCCATTGTGTCCTTTCTTGGCCTAGGTACCTCTCATGTGTCTCCTTGCTTTGTTGGCATCAGGGTGAGAATTGGAGGATGGCTGTGTCCTCCCCACTGCTAATGACCAGCTCATGGAGTGCCTTATTTGTTTATATTGCAGACTCTCTGATGGATACATGATTTTATAACCTTCTTTTATAACCTTGGTCAGTTTCAATTGAAGCATGGAAAACCAGCTTTAGAGAAGATCCTTTGGTCAAATCCTTTTAGGCTGAAAAGTTAAAAATATTCTCTGCTTTTACTTTTTGTTGTGCCACAAAAAGCACAAAGTCCGACTTTAGCCTTATGTTTTATTAACAGTCATCTGTACAAGACACTTTGAACTCCCTTGTAGATAATCTTTTATGAAGGTTTTTGGGAAGGCTGCTTTCCATCTACCTCAGTTTTTATAAAGAAGAAGGAAATGAGCACATCTTTTTATTTTGGCTATTTGCTGTGAGAGAGGGAATTTTAAAGAAAAAGGTGCATGCCTGCAGTTTCTTCTAGAGGGTTTCACCTGTTCTGGAAGCAGGAGTCCACGTGGGGTCTCGGTCTCTCTGGGATGACACTGTTTTATCTTCTTTCTTGCTGTGGAGGAGACATAGCCAGAAGCAGCATTCTCTTAGATAAATTGCTTCTTCCTTTGTAAAAGAAAGATAAAACTATTCACCTTCCATGGAGGCTGCAGGATTGCATGAGACATGAAAGGACTTGATATTCTAGAACTCAGTTGATGTCCAGTGTTTTCTTTTCTGAAAATATGGGGGGTGAGGAGAGGGCAAGGAGGACTGGGAAGATAAGATGTTGGTCAAAGGATATAGAATTTCATCAAGTAAGTCAAGAGTTCTGTTGTTCATCACTGTGACTGTAATTAATAGCCATGTATTGTCAACTTGAAAATTGCTGAAAGAGTAGATTTTAAGGGTTCTCACCACAAGAAAAATGTATGTGAAATAATGCATGTGTAATTAGCTTGCTCTAGCTCTTCCACAGTGTAAACATATTTCAGAACATCATGTTGTACATCATAAATGTATGCGATTTTTATGTGTTAGTTAAAAAATAATTATAAATAGAAGAGGATCTAACATTCTAGGGGATTGAAAAAAGTAGTTGTACTCAGGGCTGGAGTGTAGCACAGTAGTAGGGCACTTGCCTAGCATGTGTGAGGCCCTGGCTGGATTGTTAGCACTGAAAAAACTGTGTGACATGGGCATGTGTTTTTAGTTTAATGATATAGAAGAAAAGGTTGTAACCAGTATGGTCATAAACTTGGAGCTCAGCAGCAACAAATAACAACATTTATTTAAACTGTCTAATTTTGCTTGTTCTTGCTCTTGAATGTTTGCTTATGAAATTCAGATGAAGATTGGTTCAGATTAATGTATAATGAAAGCAGGAGTGCTTTGATGTGGAGCATTCAGAAAAGTTCTGTTATTCCAATGACTCCAATGCAGAAGTTTGTGGGAGGTTGTGGATGTGCATACAGAGCACTTGCTGGAGAGGGAGAGGAACCCCATGATACCTGAAGTAACCCCTGCTGGAAAGCAGTCAAATTTGGCAGCAAATTGGGATTTTCTTTTCTTCTTCTTCTTTTTTTTTTTTTTTGATACAGAGAGTTGAACTCAAGGGCACTTAATCATTGATCCACATCCCCAGCCCTTTTTATATATTTTTTGAGACAGTCTTGTTGAATTGCTCAGGACCTCATTAAGTTGCTGAGGCAGATTTTGAACTCATAATCCTCCTGCCTCAGACTCCCAAGCCACTGGGATTACAGGTATGTACCACCATGCCCAGCAGAGGAAAGCATATTCTGATTTTGTTGGATTAAATATTCTCTAGATATCTGTTAAGTCCATGGTGAACTTCAGGAAAATGCTGTGAATCTAGTCTTTCCTTATATTATGGGCAGTGTGGGAAACCAGGTGGGTGGTATGTACTTAGTGGAGTACCGTCAGAGGGCAGTCCCTCCACGTGGACAGGAGCAAGCGGTGCCAGTATATGATGCCAATAAAATGCCTTTTATAAGGAATGGCAGCTTAGAAGTTCTCTTAAAATATTTCATAATTGTCTTTTTATCTTGCTTTTTTGTTGTTACTTATTTTTTTTGGTGCAGGGGGTTGCACCCAGGGCCTCACTCACGCTAAGCACACACTCTACCGCCGAGCTATATCTTGAGCTCCCTAGTTTATTTTAATTTAAAAGAATTTGTTGCAGAATTGGGCTGTGAATGAGGAGAAGACACCTGCCCTGTGTGCCAGGCGCACTCACAAGGTTAAGCCTGTTGTTGGTGAGGCCCTGTGAGTTGGGGGGCTGTACAGGGAAGTAGGTGGCTGTTTGCAGCCCTTCCAGGAACCCCTGGTGATGCCAGACCCCTGCTGGGCAGGCAGGATGGGCCGATTAACAGAAGTGGGGCCCTTCTGCCTACTGGCAGCTCTCCCAAGAGCTTGGAAGTCATTACTCTTCAATTTTATATTGACGATGCTTGAATAAAGGGGGTAACACTTTTTTCTTCTTTTTGAGATAAAGGAAAAAGAAGGTTTATTACTTTGCTAGCAAAGGAGAAACAGAGGAGACTCCTGTCCCAAAGGCTGTGATTCTGCTCATCAAGGGCAATAGGGGGCTTTTAAAGAGGTGACTCAAAGGCTACATTCCATGTGTTCTTACTTGTTAATTTTGGTAGATAGTGATTTCTGAGATCTTCTGGTGCCATCTCCAAAGTCAGGATTACTTCGTTCCTATGGTGGGTGTGTGCTCAGGGACAGATAAATTTGCCTAGGATGGGGAAGAAAGGGAGTCTTATTTCCCCTGAGATTAGGGAAGGAGCAGGGAGAGAGGAAGAGAAAGAAACACGTTCATTTAAAAATCAGTTGTAGTGGCCAAACAGCAAGGGTTAATAATACTCAAAGCATAAAATGGACACTGTTGCATTTCCCCACTGTCCATTTCTACATTCCATTTCTATGGAAAAATGGGTGATGACATCTCCAAACTGCTTCCTGCTGAAAGGGGGCAAAGTTGTGGGAAGTGACCCAAAGTCTTTGTTCTCTGTCAGGTGGAGCATGACAGCTCAGGACATTCAGCATCAAAGCAGTCCAGAGGTCCACAGTGGCAGATGGCAGGTGACTGGACAAGGCACACAAAGGGCAGGGATCATACAGATAACTAAAGTTATCATGACTTTTCTGAGTTCAGTTTCCTTTTTCTCAAGGTGGACCATGATAGAGCAACCGTACTATTTGGGGAGAAAAGGCGGGAGTTCCCAGAAGCAAAAGGGAGTTTCAGCAGCTGCTGGGATGGTCCCTCAGTCCCTCCCTTTACTCACAGGAGCAGCTCCTCTGGTTCAACCTGAGGCAAACTCACCCGCCTCCTAACTCTCCTGCAGTTGACTCTCAACAATTTCGCTACCACCATAAATCCTCAGCATGGAAGTGGGGTTCCTTGGAAAGCCAGGCCTGCCCAAGAAAGCTGGAGTGGGCGCTGCTCTTGGGTCCCATCTGGGGTGCCAAATTTGTTGCCAAAAGTTCAGTACTTGTCCTGATACCAACCCAACAACAAGGACACAGTTTTGAGAAAAAGGAAAAAGGAGGTTTATTGCTTTGCTAGCACAGGAGGAACACAGGGGACTCCTGTCCTAGCCTTTTAAAATCTGATGACCTCCGCCCCCAGCTTTCATCTCAAGTGGATCTGGAACCTGCCGGAGGGAGCATGGCTAACTGTGAGCTACTGGACATAGGCCTGGGGCCGCTGAGGTACTTTTTCATCATAAGGAGCTTGGGACTTTTTAATAAAAATGAAGGCTGTTTTGAGCCTTTCCAGATTGTGCAAATTTTGGAGTTAGGTGGCACAGCACAGATGCTGACAGTAGCCCTAGGTCCAGAAGGCCTGAAGCTAGTTTCTCTCTAGTTCACCAAATGCATTTTCCTCTAGTACACAGGTGTGTTTTATCCTTGCGTACCTGAACCAAAGCCTTGCCTTTTGCCTCAGTCATGTTCATGTCACTTCCCATTCCCCAGTCTACTCAGATAAAAAGAATATTTAAGAATAGACTTCATTTGGTTGCCGTGGAAGTTGTTAGTACTCTGATTTTCATAAAGGGAAAAACTCAGGGAATGTTGGGACAGTGAATTCTTGTGCCTTAGATCAGGTTTTCAAGACTGGACTCTGGTACTTGTTCTGGGACTTTTTAGGGAAGGGGTTGCTTACCTCAGGTCTACAACCCCATATCTCATTTCTGCCTTGTAGTCTTTTGTGTGTGTGTGGTGCTAGGATCGACCTCAGGGCCTCACACATGCCAAGCGAGTACTTTACCCCTGTGCTGTGCACCCTGGCCCCTCTCTTGCACTATCTTGACTGCTGAAAGATTTACCAGGTAAGCACCTTCTGTGACTTCATCGAAAGACTGCTTTCCTAAGAAACCTTCGGGGCACCCCCAGCATCCTCCATTTGATAAGCTAGTCCTGCGGGCACTCTGGGGCTGTCCTTTTCTGGAGCTCTTATAGTCCAATATTTGTTCTGTCTACTTTAAAATGAATTTCCCTCTGGCTTACCTTGTTTATCATTATACTAAAAAAGTCATTTGTTGAGATGGCAAGAAATTAGTCTACCCCTGAATGTATTTAAGCAGCTTGCCTTTTCCATAGTAGGGTGTTATGTAGTGTCCTGTGGCCAGTGTAACAAATTACTGCAAACTCAGTGGCTTAAAACAGCATAGGTTTATTCTCTCACAATCTGGAGACCAGAGCTCCAAATTAAGCTATCAGCAGAGCTGCTCTCCCCACCCCCAAGGCCCCCTCTCACTTCTGGTGGATGCTGGCTTTCCTCAGTGCTCCTCTACTTGGGGTTGCACTGCCACCTTCTCCTGTGTGTGTCCTGTCTTCTTTTGTTTCTCTTAAAAGGACACTTGTGATGGTATTTAATGTTCATTTAATTTAATAACATCTACTAAGACTCCTCTTCCAAATAAGACTATGTTCATAGGTTCAGAGGATTGGAACATGGGTGTGTGTTTTTGGAGGCCACCTTTCAGCCCACTGTAGGCATATTAATGGTGAGGTTGGCATTCTTAGGCATTCCTAGCCTTGCATTGGTCCTGACCAGGAGAAGTTGGGCCATGGTTATTTTCAAGGTTCTTTAGCTTTTAATTTGTAACAGTCAAGCATTAGTGATGTACTCTTAAGAAATTTAGTAGCTTAGCCATTGATCACCTTCCACTACGCAGAATCTGTCACCTGCACTGACTGTAATTTCTGACACAGCCTTCACAAGGAGGGGATGCTGCCTGCATTTCAAAGCAGAGACATCTTCCTAGGGCCCCACGAGTGGCAGAGTCAGGGACAACCCAGGTCTGTCCTTGCTGAGACTGTGTTCTTCTGCCACATCACACAGGCTCTGGAAGAGGCAGTGTTACCATTGGTTATGTCCTTTCTTATAAGACAGTATTAATCTTTCTGGAAGATTTCCTTTTCTTCTGTCTTTGGTTTCATTGGCAATTCTAAAAGGTGTTGAATTTGACCATCGGGTTGTGTGGGGCTGGTCTCCTCTATCTGATATTTAACAGCTTGTGGTTTACAGGCCCTGTAGATGCTACCTTTATATACTGCTTCATTTAACATTTTTATTTGATGTAATTTGATATGGCTCATTTGATGGAGACGGTTCCAGTGAGCTATTTGTTAGTTTTCTTTCTTTTCTTTTTTTTCCTACCCTTATCCTAGTGCTGATTCTGTTTAAGAAAGGATGCAGGCTGGCTTCTGGACAAATGTTGGGTAACGCTCTGTTTGTCAAAACAGCAAGTGGCTGGGTTGAAAATTGTATCCCCCCACCTGAGTGAAATTAAAATAAGTGATGCTACAGTGATTCTCTTCTGGCCAGTGGTTACCCTTACTCTGCACAGGAGTTCCAGTGAGCAAAATAAATGAGCTTATTTTATAAGAGGTGTTTGCATGCTTCCTACCCTGAAGGTAAAATTAGTTTTTTATAGCACATAAATATGTATAATGATGAGCCCTCGCATACGAGTTTCTTATGAAGTACTTTTACTGCTGTGTCCTGGAAGAAACACCAAGACTGTTTGCAAGTATAGTAGAGCCAGTAGCCAGGCAAGGTTTCTATTCTCTATTGGAAGGTTTGGGATTAGGGTGAGCAGCATATTGATTCATTGCTCAAATTGTGTTGGGATTAGAGTGCCTTCAGCATTTCTATATACCAGTCTTCAGTGGTATGAGAGGGCACAGTTTTACTTGGAGATCTCTTTATTTTTAAGATAAAACAGGAGTATAGTCTTGATAGAAGTAGAAAGTGGATGAATAAAATCAAGAAAAACCTTTTTTTCCTGTCACTCAGAATTGAATCCAGGGCCTCGTGCATTCTAGGCAGGTGCTTTGCCACTGAGCTATTTACCAGTCCTTTTTACTTTTTTCTTTTTATATAAAGATTTTGAGATAGGGTCTTGCTAAGTTGCCCAAGCTGGGCTCAAATTTGTGAACCTCCTGCCTCAGACTCCCACAGAGCTGGGATCACAGGCATGCATCACTATACCTGATGACAAAAGCAAGTTTTTACTTGGGGAGTGAAATACTGTTTTTACGAGGAAGAAAAAAGAAATTGGGAACTTCAGGGTCTTGCCTTTGGTATGGAGAAAGACCAGAAGAAGTACTGTGCTTTATTAAGACATGTCATGACATTAGAAGTGTTTCTGAATTATTCAGACCTGTGATCATGTGTACACATCTGACGATACATAAAATAAGACTGTGTCGAGAGACCCCCTGAGTCTCTCTCACCCCTTAGCTGCACTGATTCCCTAGTTTTCCCGATGGTGACCCTGGTGTGGGGGCAGTTGTGATGGAGAAGCCCAGTGCCCAGCCAGCACCTCTTTTGCACTGCAGATAGGACAAGGTTGTCCTTTAATATGTGACCACGTGGCTCTCTGCACAACCTGTTGTTCCCATTGCCTTGAAAATTCACTCTACCCACATCCCTTTCCCAGACTGCAGCCTCCTCTCTTCCGTCTGGGCTCTGTGCCATCACATGAAGCTGTAATTTAATGAGTCCTTAGAACATTAAAAAAAGAATGTTTCTGAGATCTTTGCTTTTGTCCTGAGCTCTTGCTTCATTTGTACACCCTAGGAGTGTGGGTGGTTATTCAGATGAGCATTCTTGTCCCTGCCACTCCTGCTAGACTCGGGGCTCATCATTTTACCTGGAGGCTTTGGAAAACAGTTCAGATTAAAAGCTAGAGGTATGGGGAGTTCCTAGTAAAGAGAAGGGAGAAGGCAGCACCCACTTGCATAGGGCTAGGGTGGGAGCTGGGGTCTGCATCCTATTCCATCCCCCTCGTCCCCCGTCCTGGTGGCCAAGGGCAGGCCACTGAACATGGAAAAACCTGCCACTGTATTCCTCGTGTAAAGGGACCCCTGCTTCCCTGCCTGTCCTCCAGACCTCAGAGGGTCACATAAGGCAGAACAGGCAGTGGTAAGTATTATCATTTTAGTCATGAAGTTGGTACTTAAAAAAATTATTTTCCACATTAAAACACAAAATGTCCACTCAATTCCTCAGCCAAAAAGAAAAAAAATGTTGTCATTTTAGTGTATATCCTACTATTCTCGGTGTCTATTTCATTTGAGATCAGTGTTCCTCATTTGCCTTATATTTCATTTATTTTGAGATTGTTTTTGCTGTGTTGCCTGGGCTGGTCTCAAATGCATAATCTCAAGTGATCCTCCTGCCTCAGCCTCCTGAGTAGCTGGGACTACAGCCATTTACCACCAAGCCCAGCTACTGTTCCTCATTTACCAATTAAGATTATACTAGTTATGTAAATTTGTAATTTAAAAATATATAATGAGGGCTGGGGTTGTGGCTCAGTGGTAGAGCACTTGCCTAGTATGTGTGAGGCACTGGGTTTGATTCTCAGCACTGTATCCAAATAAGTAAAATAAAGGTGCATCGACAACTAAAAAAAAATATTTTAAAAGTATATGTATGTATATATACATATATAAAATGAGGAGTTCAAAGGACATTAAAACTAGTGGTCAGTATCATTCAGACAGCCGTCCCTGCCCTGTCGGGTGGATCTGCATGGTTTCCTCACACTTGTCCCTGGGCAGTTGGGCCTCTTGTCAGTTTGCCGTTCCACGCGTGGCATTCTCTCCAGTGCTTGGCAGGACTTGTTTTTGTTTTTGAAGAGATAGAGCCTTGCTTTGTTGCCCTGGCTGGCCTTGAACGCCTGGGCTCAAGCAGATCCTCCTGCCTCAACCTCCCACGTAGCTGGGACCACATACAGGTGCTTGTCGCTGTGCCCAGCTTGTGAACTACTTTTTAATGTGGCCATCAGCACACCTCTTTCATTCATAGTCTTCCTCTGCCTTCAGTTGCTGTACTGGAAAGTCTGCTGCTTCAAGAGGACATTAAATATTTTCCTTCATTTCTGAATAAAATCAGTGATTTAGAGTGTAGATTTGGTAATGCAGCATTTTGAACAACCTATAGTGCTCTTCAGCTCCCAGAGATTTAATTCTGCATGCAGAGTGTTTGTGAGTGACCTTCAGGACTTCTTGCATGCATTTTTGAATATCACATTCATGGTTTTGTTTTTTTTTTTGAGCATGGCTGCATAAAATGGGTTAATTCTGATATTATTTTGCAATCTTTTTTGTATTCACTGGACAACTAGGGAATGGTTCAGATAAGCCATAGTCCAAGGCAAGCTCTTGTGTCATCAGAGAATAACTTTTGATCTGAGTATACTCCTTAGAGCAGTCTAGTGTGTTGTGCGGTTTCCGTGTGTTGAAGCTTGTTGGGAAGGTTGGAGAATTATGTCAAGGGTCACAAGTATTTGATTCTTTGTATTACATGTGTTGGTTTGCCACTTTTCATTGCTGCTGCATTGGTGGCTAAATCTTAATTCGTAGCCAATTCACAGAAGGAAGTTCTAATTTTGCTAATGAGATGTTAGGAGTCATTTGAGTTTTATTTATTTATTTATTTATTTATTTATTTTGCTTCTTCAAAATGAGAATGACAGCTGTCAGCAATAATTTCCCCCAGATTATCTCTTGCAGAGAATCTAATTGCTTGTCACCGTGTGACATCCTGGTTTCAGGGAGTGGTAGAGCCTTGTGTTACTGCTTCCTGGATTTTGAGGTTGTCCTTGTTATTTGTTTTAATTGTTTTTTTTTTTTTTTTGCTTTTCTAAGACAAAATCATTTAATATAAACAAACTATTAAGGCAAATTTTTTGGAGAAGTCAGTACAAGTCATTATGCAGCTGTCTGCAGAATCCAATGGTAATTAACAGCACAGCATTGAACATAGTTTTCATGTTAAATAGTAGTTCTCAGACCAGAGTTTGAGTCAGTAACTCTTGAATCAAGTGTCCAGGTGATGCTGTTGCGGAACCACATTTTAATAATGGTTCAAGCTTATCCTGAGAAGTTCTATATCTGAATTGAAAATTTTCAGTGCCTAGTGAGCATTCTTAGATAGTCTGAGACACAGTGTCATACTGCTCTGGTTGCAAAAGAGTTTGGAGGGTCACTTTCTGTGAGTGCCATGTAGCATATCGGTAACAGAGATGAGGTGATTCTTTGGAAGTAATGGTATTGTGTAACCTACTAAGAGACAGAGCTGAAGTTATCCAGCATGCTAAGCAAGAGCCCCTGAAGTATTCGATGCTTTACCCTTGAATCTTTTTAGACTCATCTGCAAACCATAATATCTAGTATTGCCAGTAGTACACTCTTAGAATGTTTTTTAAAAATGATAAATTTGAGTCAGACCATGGTGCATGCCTGTAATCTCAGTGATTTGGGAGGCTGAGGCAGGACGAACACAAGTTTGAGGCTAACCTGGACAATTCAGCAAGATCATGTCAAAAAATAAAAAGGGCTGGGGTGTAGCTTAGTGGTAGAGTGCCTTCCTAGCATGCCCAAGGTCAGGAGTTTAATCCGCAGTACTGCAGAGAAAACCTGACAGATTCCACAGTGTTTGCTTTCTGGCATCTAGAATGTAAGCTTTGTTGCATGGTGTCTGAGGATAGAATTCTGATGTAAAATTGGCCTCTATATCAAATGGGAATTTTAATTTTAGTCTTCAGTGGAGTCAAATAACCTTTAGAGGTTAGGCAGGAAAATGGTATTTCATCAGCAAGCTTTCAGGAATGTAGCAGTACTCCCTCACACTCTTGATTGAGTGTCATGACTGTATTATAGCCATCTTGAATCTGCAGGAAAATAGAAATAGTGTTTCCTGCACATGTTGGTGTGAGGATCTTTTTGATGTCTGCACATGAACGGGCTTCCAGGAAAGTGTTCTCGGTATGGTTCACTGTGAAGGAGCACCCTACTGTGTGTTATCAGCCTTTCTGCTTGCCCAGTGCATCTCCTCTTACATTAAGATGAAAACTGTTGAGTTCCCATTCCATGTTTGATAAAATACTTGTATCAAATCATTCCAGAGTCAGTGCAGGCTCTTTGGCAGCAGTTTGGATGAGGGATGCTTGCTTGAAAGGTTTTAATGTTCCTTCCAAAGGGCAGTGATGGCACCACAGCGATGCTTGCTTGCAGCATGGCAGGAGGAGGTGGGAGGGTGCTGGGGAAGTTTACTTTGGTTGAGTTCCGCAGACGCCCAGCTACAGTTTTAGAGTCAGTTTCACAATTGCATGGCTCTTTCCAGAGCTGCAGTCTGCCAAGTCACACTAAGAGTTGGTTTCTGTGTTATTCCAGGGGCTGGGGCTGTGCATTTCTCCCCGAAGCCCAGACATGAAGTTGGAGTCACGGGGGAGACTGAGAAGTGCTATTAATAATTCACTGGAAAGGGGTTTCTGTCTAAAGTATCGAGAAAATAAACACCACAGGGTAGGATTAACTAAACTTTTTGAAAAGATATTTTGGTTATGTTACCTGAGAGTGAATTTTTATTTAAATCAGAGGTCCTATTTAACATTTATATGAACTATTACAGGACAAATAGCCTACATGTATATTGCTTGACAAAAGATATCACTCAGAAAAATTTTTTAAGCATTTTCACGGTGAGAGAAACTAGAGAAGCCCCCTTTCAAGGGTAGTCCGTAGTTGTATTTGTAGGAAAGTAGGTTTTTAGAACTCATTATTGAGGTCTCATGAACTTTAGAAGTAAAACAAACAAAAAGCAAGGCATGGTGATGCATTCCTGTGACCCCCAGTGACTTGGGAGTCTGAGGCAAGAGGATCTCAAGATTGAGGCCAGCCTCAGTAATTTAGCAAGACCTTGTCTCAAAAAGAAAAATAAAAAGGACTGGGGATGTAGCTCAGTGGTAAAGAACCCCTGGTTGCAGTTGCCAGTACAAAAAAATATATATATATATAATTGCAGACTCAAGCTTGTGGTTTAACTTTGTATTATTCTCTCTTAAAACCAGGTGAGATAATGCACAGGATACACAGGATTAATTCAAATGGCATTTTCAGTACGCTTTTTCTGAGAACATCTGTAGTAACTTCCTCAGTTCTGGTAGCCTTAATTTTCTTTAAAAAATCAATAGTAGCAAATGAGTTGGGAAGTGGTGCACTCATGTAATCCCCACTACCCAGGAGGCTGGGGCAGTAGGGTTTTAAGTTCAAGGCCAGCCTGGTCAACTTAGCAAGACCCTGTCTCAAAAAAACAAAAAATGCTGGGGATGTAGTTCAGTGGTGGAGCACCCCTGGGTTCAATCCCTATAAAGAAAAAAGAACAAAAAGTAGTAAATGAAATTTGTGTGTGTGTGTGTCTGTGTGTTGTTTTCTTTTTCTTCCTTTTAGTTTTGTGCTTTAAAATTATTTTTGAAATGTTGATAAACTTTTATTCATTTGTATGTGGTGCTGAGAAGTGAACCCAGTGCCTCACACATGCCAGGCAAGTGCTCTACCACTGAGACATAACCCAGCCCCTAGTTTTGTGCTTTTTAAAAACTTTAAATTGTACCCTGAGTTATTTGTGTGTTGTTGAGGTTTTCATAGTTGTTTTCCTTTTTTCATAGTTTTTTGATTATTTATTATGTTGAAAATTTAAACTGCACCTTACCGACCTTGCATATTATGGAAGTTGATTTTGATTATTTGTGTATTGAATAGCGTAACAATGAATACCTTGTTGGTTAAACATTTATTCTTCTCTTGAAATCAGGGTAAATTTAAAAAATTATTTTTAGGTGCTAGATAAGTTTCATTAACTTTGTGTGTATGTGGTGCTGGGGACCAGACCAGGGCCTCACACATGCTGTGGAAGTGCCCTACCACTGAGCCTTCATTATATGATGTTTAAAATAAATTTTTTAAATTTATTTTTTCTTTGTTTTTAGTTTTAGAATTTGGGAACTATCTCTAAATTTGCTAATTGAAGAATTGGAAATTATATGAAGCATAAAATTATTGAGCCTCCTAACTTAGGCATAACTTCCCAGGTCCTGGTGGGCTGTAATAATGACAGCTGCATATCTCATTGAGAACCTTCTCTGTTAGGTACTTTATGTATCTTATTGTTTTCTGACATTGTAAATAGTGTTGATTAAATTGGACAAAACAGCTTACAAAAGCAGAATAGTACACTTTAGCTTAAATTAGTGAACTAAAAATAAATTTGGTTTCTTGGCCATGGGATTTGGTTTATTAAATTATAGGCCATAGAAGCTCTCAAACCACGAACTACTATGACAATTTTTTTTCTGATATCAACAGAAGAGTGTTGTTCACGCTGATGGTTCCATTTGTAAACTAGATCATACCCTGCTTGGCTTTTGAATGCCTGGTATAATGTGCCTTAATTGCAGCGCAGTGAAGCCAGACTAATTGCTGTTGGGCACTTGGGTTGCCTTTTTAATTTGCTGTATAATGTAGTCTCTACCAGAAACACACAATGTATGGTTATTCAAGTAAAACTTGTGAAAATCATCTCACATACAACCAAATGTCCATAATCTTGCAAATAGAGAAATTGAATGATATTATAGAAAGTTGTAATTAACAAGTATTCTTTTTAAAGTGCCTTTGTATCCATTTTGGAAGATATACATAAACAGACTGCTATGGTTTGTATTACTATGATAGTTTTCTTTACAAGAATTGTTTTGCTTTGAACTTTTATTATGTTTTAAATGATAATAATGATGTGGGCTTTTGAGACGTTCACTTACTTCAGACTCTGCGGTTTACCCAGAGAAGATTAATATGTATCCAATGACTTTTGCATTTCATTAAAAGAGAAAAAGAAAAGAAATTGATGCTATCATTCTGTTCTCAGCTCACAAACACCATTTATGAATGTTGCCTTTATAATTTGTAGGAACAGGTATTCATGAGTTGGTAAGATGTTTTATATTTGTTTTCTTGCTGTTTCTCTGAACTAACAAGGCAGCTCTGTACAGAGCTTTCTTTTAGCCTTTTGTTGACTAATTTCACTCATTTAAACTGATACTTACTGAGCAACAACAGAGGGCCAGAAACTGTTGTAGGTTTGGGATACTGCAGTACATTGGTGTTTTTCCTACTTATTTATTTTTAGCATTGGGAATTGAACCTAGGGGTGCCTTACCGCTGAGCTGCATGCCAAGCCCTTTTTATTTTTTACTTTAGACAGGGTCTCGCTAAGTTGCTGAGGCTGCCCTGCAACTTGAGATCTCCCTGCCTCAGCCTCTCGGGTCAGTGGGATTACAGGCATGCCCCACTGCACCTGGCTTGTTTGTCCTATTTATGATAAATGGTAAGAGAGAATCTCTGAATTGAATTTTAAGGTTCTAAAAATTATTTTAGAAATAGAACAATATATTCAAGGGCTTCTACTAAGACATTTAATAGATGCCTCTATGCTTTTTCTTAAGAAATTAGTTCATTATCTATTTTTATCTTCTCTTTATAGATTGTTTCTTATGAGGGTCATGGATATCCCCTATCTAAACCTGGAAGGACCAGACTGTGAGTTAATTTTAATTTTCTCATTGTTTCTGTGCACTTACGTGTGTGGTCTGAAGGAGGAACAGGAAATATATTACTGAAGGAAGAGCTTTTTTCGATTAAACATGGGCAGTGATTTTGTGGTTGATATGAATAGTATGCTTAAGTTAATGGGACCCTGGGGGTCATCTCTTATTTACATTTTCTAGTTTATGCATGAGTTGATTTTTTTTTTAAAAAATCTTTGCTTCATTATTTCATTTTCCCTTAGAATTCTAGTTTTGTCATTTCTTGTAAATATTTATAATAGATTTTAAGTTATGCTATCTGTGTCAGTAACTTTTAAAATTTCTGTTTTCCAATTACTTGAGTAGGTATATGTTTAAATGTAGTGGGTTAATGGGGTAGGTGGCCTGTTAAAAGCTGTTATAAAGACTTGAGGGTGTAGCTTAGTGTGTGTGACACCCTGGGTTCCATCCCCTGCACCAGGAAAAAAAAAAAAAAAGAAATTAAAAAAACACCTCAAAAATCCAATCTGGTTGAAGGGGTAATTGCTGCTACTTTTCTTCTGCTTTTCTCTTTTATTCTATTTGCCCTTTTTTTTTTTTTTGAACCTAAGAGCATTTTACCACCAACCTACATCTCCAGTCCTTTTTTTTTTTTTTTTTAATTTTCAATTTTGAGACAGGACCCCTCTAAGTTGCTGAGTGTCTCACTAAGTTGCTGAAGCTGGCTTTGAACTTTAGATTCTCCTGCGTCAAAATCATTGGGGTTATAGGTGCATGCCACTGTACCAGCCCATTGCTTTTTTTCCTAGTCTTTATTTGCTTCAATTCATGGATGAATGTACTTGGGGCTAATATTGTTGTGATGATATTTCATCACTCTGCCATTGTGCTGACCTCCACGTTAGCCTGCTAGTCTCACAGCAGTTCTGTAAGCTAAATTTCATCACCCTGGTTCATAGCCAGGAGTGGCCAGAGTGCACAGGTGAAGTGATGGGTCTGGGATGAGAACAGAGTGTCCTGTCTCAACACTGCCTCTGCTTAAAAGTGATCAGTTCATTTAGTTGGGACAGTACATTATTATTTTTAAAAAACTAAATGAACATGTGGACAGCTAGATTAAAAGGAGGAAGTTAAAAGTATGGGGAAACTTCTAGAACAGAGTTGCCTTTCCTCCCCTTTCCAATATCTCCACAAGAACTTCTTGAAAAAAGGAGATAGTTCTGCATAGAGTTGGTCATCAAATTGTAGTGGGCTGTATTGGTCTAGCTTGTGACAGCAGAGTCCTGCCAAAGGTAAGCATACTTTAGGAGTTATTTGGAAATCATGAGGCATCATGATTTCTTCATCAGAGAATCCCTGGTTTACTTGATCACTTTTCAACTATCAATCTTTAATCATGTATTTGTCTTGTAGTACAACCTAAACGCGATCATGTTCTCCATGTGACGTTCCCCAAAGAATGGAAAACCAGTGACCTTTACCAGCTTTTCAGTGCGTTTGGTAAGTGAAACACAGTGCAGATGCACGTCTTAGGATCTTGCTATTCTTTCGGTGTAGGTGGTCAGAGGTAGATAGATAGTTTTGTCTTGGGCATGAAAGAATGTAAATTCACAAGGTTTTAATTTCACTCATGGAAATTTTTTTGGGCTAATATGATCTGAGGAGCTAATATGTTGTGCTGATATTAATCTGATATGATATGAGAGATTAATATGTGCAGATATGATTGTGGATTAATAGGATTCACTTTCCAGTAGGATCCAGTAGGATCTACAAGACACCATTTTTATGACTGCCAGTACTACTGACCAGCGAACACAAGTATAGGTAGAGAGTAAATAATTCTGAAGATTAAAATTCAGAGAGAATGTTTGTTTCATAAGGTCAGGCAGTCTCTGTTTGAGATTATAATTAAAGCAACCAAATCAGAAAGATGCCTTTCACATATTTTTCAAAAATAAGGTATGTAGAGTTTTAAGGTTTTCTTATTTGTTTTTACTTATAAGAGGTAATATATGCTTGCTTTAGAAAGTACAGAAAAACATAGAAGGAAAAATAAAGCATTCAGTGATGATCACATGGTGGTATCAAGATTTCCATACATAGTTTTTTAAAAATAGTGTCAGCTGTACAGGAATTCTAATTTGGTTGCCTGAGCTGACCAAGATATGGGTTATCTATGAAGGAGGGCAGGTCTTTCCTTTTTACCAGGTCATGTGATTAAGTTAATTCGAGTAGTCTTCTGGTTAGAGTTTGTAAAGACTGTTCTGATTGTAAGCCATGCCTCTTTATCTTAAGAAGTTAAGTTATTTAAGCTATCATCCTCTATAGAAATCGTAGATAAGGGCTGGGGTTGTGGCTCAGTGGTAGAGTGCTCGCCTACCATGCACAAGGCACTGGGTTCAATCCTCAGCCACATAAATGTAAAATAAAGATATGGTGTCCACCTAAAACTAAAAAAATAAATAAATATTTAGAAAAAAAATCTTAGATAAAATGAGAGCTGCAAAAAGCTAAAGTAAGTAAGACTGGTAACTGTTGATGCATTTCCTCCAGGATAGTATGCAGACATTTAAAAAATATTTTTCAAATATTAAAGACGGTAAGTTGTTTACATTTTAATCCTTAGAGTAAAAAGCTATACAAAATAGAATTCCTGTATAGCTGACACTATTTTTAAAAAAAACTGTGTATAGAAATCTTTTTTTTTTTTAAAGAGAGAGAGTGAGAGACAGAGAGAGAGAGAGAGTGTAAAGAGAGAATTTTTTAAAATATTTATTTATTTATTTTTTTAGTTATCGGCGGGCACAACATCTTTGTTTGTATGTGGTGCTGAGGATCGAACCCGGGCCGCACGCATGCCAGGCGAGCGCGCCACCGCTTGAGCCACATCCCCAGCCCTAGAAATCTTGATAACACCATGTGATCACCACTGAACACTTTATTTTTCCTTCTATGCTTTTCTGTATTTTCTAAAGCAAGCATATATTACCTCTCTCTCTCTCTCTCTCTCTTTTTTTTTTTTTTTAGTTGTAGTTGCACACAATACCTTTATTTGTATGTGGTGCTGAGGATTGAACCCAGGGCCTTGCACATGTTAGGTGAGCGCTCTACCACTGAGCCACAATCCCAGCCCCATATTACCTCTCATAAGTAAAAACAAATAAGAAAACTTTAAAACTTTACATACTTTATTTTTTGAAAAATATGTGAAAGCATCTTTTCTGGAAAATTATCCTGCTCTTTGAAGGTAGTCTAGATATTCTCTGAAATCCTAGTTGCCTTTTAATTTAAATACAGATTAAAAGTGCAGTTGAATTTCAAGGCTCATTTATTTTGGAAGCTTTTGTTGATTCACATCTCAAGTTCTTATTTCTATGTTGTGAAACTTTAATTGACTAAATTAAGTAAAATGCTCCAAGTAGGATTTTTTTCAGTTTAATTAAAAAAAAAAAATTTGCTGTGTGACTTTGGACAAGTACTCTTTGTTTTCTCATTGGAGATGATGATGATGATGATGAAATAATAATAATAATAATAATAATAATAATAATAATAATAATAATAATAGGGGCTGGGGTTGTGGCTCAGTGGTAGAGAGCTCGCCTCGCACGTGAGAGACCCTGGGTTCGATCCTCAGCACCACATAAAAATAAATAAAACAAAATAAAGATAAATTGTTTAAAAAAATAATAATAATACCTTTTTCATTGGCATGTCACTGGGATCAAATGAGCTAATCATTATAAGGCATTTACAACAGGTGTGGCATATAGTAACTACTGTGTTAGTCAGCCTTGCATCACTGTGACCAAAATACCCAACAAAGAACAACTGAGAAATAGAAAAGTTTACTTGGGGTTCATGGATTCAGAGATCTCAGTCCATAGTTGGCTGACTCCATGGTTCTGTGCCCAGGGTGAGGCAGCAGATCATGGAGGAAGTACAGGAAAGCTGCTCAGCTCATGTGGGATCAGGAAACAGAGAGAGGAGGAGGCAGGGGCTCAGGGAAGAATAACCCTTCCAGGGCACCCCACCAGCGACCCACCTCCTCTGGCCATGTCCAGCCTGCAGTCCATTCAGACTAGGATGGACTCATTAAGTTGCAGCTGTCACAATCCAGTCACTTTACCTCCGGACATTCCTTCATTAACACAGAGGAGCTTTGGGGCAACACCTCACATCCAAACCATGTGAGTTCACTCAATAGAAGTTCACTATTGTTACCAGTGTAAAGATAACACACACACGGTAGAGAGTAACCAAATAACAACACCTGTTTCTTTCTTTTTTTTTTTTTTCTTCTAATTGCTCAAGTCAGTGTTGTGCCTTACTCTTTGGCTAAAAGTGAGGTTTTGGGGTTTTTTGTTTTCTTTCTTTTGGTGGTTAAAACAAAACACTTTTTAAGAGTTCCTAGCTGTCAGAAAAAAAAATTTTTGCCTTTATTTAATTTATTTAATTGTTTCTGGTGCTGAAGATCGATCCGATCCCAGTGCCTCACACATGCTAGGCAAGTGCTCTGCCACTGAGCTATAACCTCAGCCCCTATCAGAAATTTTAGTAGGAATGAAAACATGTTTCCATTGCTAGAGTTTGGTGACTTCACCCATTTTGTAAAGTCCAGTCCTCTGCATTTTTTTCAAGAGCACTGTATGGAGCTGTCAGGTCTCTGCCTTTTCCTTCTATTTTCTCCAGCCGCCTGGACCCTGCTCTTCTGCTCCCCTCTCCTCCATTCTGTCCTGTTGTGTGTGGCCTTTTTTATTTGCCTCTCAGCCTGTATGTAGCTCTTTGCTTCTGCTTTTCCCTCTGTTGGTCTGACTTAGCTTTTTCTCTTAGGCTCCTTATTTATTTTGGCCTCCATTCTGTCTCTTATTCTTTTCAGTATTGATTTTTTTCTTATTACTGTGATGTGTTTTGACTCATTTTTATGTTTCCTGTTCTTCAGTTTCAAAGTTTATGTCTACATTAGTCTGTTTTCTGTTTGCCAGTAACACAGTAGACAGGTGAGTTTTAAATAAAGAAGGTTTGTTTTGGTCAGGGTGTTGGAGTTACAAGGTCAAGGGCCCACATCTGGTGATGGCCTTCTTACTGACAGAATTCTGAAGCATTGTAGGGCGTCACAGGCAAGGGACAGGTGAGTTATGTGTGTGTGTGTCTTCCTCTGATCATGAAGCCACTGAATTCCTTCATGGGGGCTTCATCCTTAATGGCTGCATCTAATTCTAATCACTTCTCAAAGTCCCCATCTAAACACCAAAGTCAGATTATGTTTCAACCCCTCTCTTTTCTCTCTCTCTTTTTTTTTTTTTTTTTTTGTGGTGCTGGGGCTATAACCCCGGACCTCACACATGCTAGGCAAGCAATCTACTAATGTACTAATGAACTATAGCACCCCCTCCCCCATTTTTTTTTTTTTTTTAAATTTTAGACTATTTCACAGAATTGCTCAGACTGGCCTCAAATTGTGATCCTCCTGTTTCAGCTTCCCAAATCACTGGGATTACAAATTTCCACCCTCTTAATAGTGGGGATTAAACTTGAGCATGAGTTTAGCGAGGAGGACACCCACAGTGTTCAAACCATAGCAATCTCGAGAAAGAAACAGATGTGGTTTTGAACATGGATTATCTATGAGTTCTGTTAGTGATCTTGAGAGGGAAAAAGGCTTCCAACCCTGGACTAAATGATGACGTGTCCTAGGAGTCAATCCAGACGGATCTTTCTTTTCCTTTTAAAAGAAATTTCTAAAAGCTGCTTATTTCTCTTAAAATTTTAACAGAAAAACTACTGTAGTGGATTGATGTTTTAAGCAGGCTAACTCTGTAGTGCTGAGATTTTTAAAAACAATCTTTTTAAAATTTATTTTTATTCATTTATTTTTATGTGGGGCTGAGGATCAAACCCAGGTGAACCCAGGGCCTCACACGTGTGAGGCAGGTGCTCTACCACTGAGCTACAACCCCAGCCCCCTGGAATTTTTGATGAAAGTTTTTTTTAAATCTAGTTTTAACAACATCTCTCTATAAACATCAGATCTACAAAGTATATCTGAGAGTTCTCTAAATGGTGAAGTTCTCACTTTACTTTCAATTTAATGTTAACAGGTAGCATTCAGATATCCTGGATTGATGACACATCAGCTTTCGTCTCTCTCAGTCAGCCTGAACAGGTGCCCATTGGTGAGTGTTTGGGCATCTGTTTTGTGTACGAAGTAAAGTGTGAGTGCACCCTCAATTGAAAAGCTATTGAGTAAGATGTTGAAAAAATATTTGTCATTCAGCTACGTGGTCAAATAGATTTCAAGCTTCGTAATTTAAAAGGTGTGAAAATTTTAAGTGATATTTCTTTATTTAACAAAGTGTTTAATAATCTAAAAGGTGAGTACGTTTTTAAGTGAGATGCCTGTTTCTTTTCTTTAACAAAGAGCCATACATTAATATAATTTTGATAATGTAACTCTTGAGTAATTATGTATGAACACTTCTATGAACATACAAATTTGGATGAGAATATTTTTGTTTGACTATTGACCATCTCATGAGCACAGCCTGTGTTGTAGAGGTGAGAAGCATATGCTCTGGAATCACACTGCTTCACCACCTCTAATTGTGTGACCTTGGGCATGTTACTTAACCTTGATAAACTTGTGCTTATCTCTGTGAACTGAGGTCAATAGTATAGTCTTGTTAGAGTCATTATGAGGATTACATGAGATTATTTGTATAAAGCTTGGCACAGTTTTGAGGCTTTATTATAGTTTTTAATTTTTATTTATTTATTTTTTATTATTATAGTTTTTAAGTAGCAGATTTCATGGTGAGATTTATTTCAGGAACACATGGCACCTGAAGATAGTGTTGGATGCAGGGTGTGAATAGTGTTACTTGTTAAATGTTTTGATTTTTTGCTTAGATGTGTTTCTGTGATTTGTGCCGCCACTGTCTTTAGAAAGATGGTTTAGAGAGAACCCAGTGCAAAGGGATCAACTTATTAGAAAGCTAAAGATGCCTTCAAATGATGGGCAGATACCCCAAGACAAGGGTTGTAGTGAGCTTCAGGGTGGTTGAAAGAGAACTGAGCTTGGACTCCTGGACCTGAAGCCTGTTCCCACTTCCTCTGCTCAGTGTCTGTGCTCCAGCTCCCTTGCTGGTCACACTCCGGTGACACTGAAGCCATGCAGTAGGGAGGGAAGGAGATGTGTAGACTTTGGGATCTGACCTGGGGACCAGTTGCTTGTCTGTATGTAATCTTGTGGAAGTTACGGAAATCCCTAAGCCTTAGATTCTGTACCTGTAAGTGCTGCGGGGGGCGGGGGGGCGGGTGGAGTAGTTCCTTTGCAGGATAGGTGTGAGGGTGAAATGAGATCATGATGTTAAGTTCCTGGCAAAGAGCCTGGTATTCCACCTTAGTGCCTGACAAATGGTGGGTGATTATTAGAATATCTGCTTGGCTTTCCTTCTGTGAACAGTAAAGATGAGACTGCAAAAATACTTTGGAATCTGTATTTATTTGAAAATCTAAGCATGATTCCTTATTTAGGTGTTAGAATGTCAGGGTTCCTTTTCATTTTCCTGTTATACCATATTTACTGAATAATGGTGGCTCCCTTACTTATTATTGGAAAAGTCTTCGAACAGTAGTTTTTAAGCTAAGTATTTTATTCAGTGATAACTTATGTCAGGGAGCTACACATCAGAATCATGCAAGCCACCGGAGCACTCTGTTGTATTTGACTGTTTGCTTGGTTGTGTGTTGCCTCTCTGCAGACAGCATAGCGTCCTTCTTGTTCAAGCTGTGGCACAAGTAATAAACGTGTTTAAATGTGCAGTGTCGAGAATGGGCCCAGATGAAATTGGGACCTTTTACCTCTTTTATTACTACATTAAGAAGTGGATGACTGTTATCTTTTGCTATATTCAGATTGCTATCGAAGTTTAATTTTCTACTACGTCTCTTTTCCTGCACAAAAGACAACTCTTAACAGAGTGCCTGGCAATTTGCACATGCTGTGCCGTAGACCACAGTTTGCTTTGACAGAGACATCTTTTACTCAGTCCTGGCTTCCTACAGCACAGGACTGTGCCCTGTTTCCTGCACTTGTCTCAAGTTAAATATCATTTCTTCTGGATGTTTTCTCTGTGCCTTTGTAGGGGTCAGACCCCATTCCATCTGCTTGCATAGCATTCTTTCTACCTTATTTCATCATTTTTAACAGATGGAGCAGGGACCATATCTCTTAGAACTCACCATTGTGTTTGCAGTGCTTAAAGCAATTATATCTCGCATTAGTAAGTAAATATGCAATATTTATTGATACAAATAAGTGATATTTGTGGAATTATGACTTAGAAATGCTTTTTTGCACTTGAGGGATAAATCTAATGTCCCTGGTATTTTGCTGTGATTTTTGAAACTATGCAGATATTTTATTGAAAGTGTGAAATTTGTTTTTCATAGTGATAATTCTGATGATGAGAGGGACCCAGGGTACCTAATATGCTGCAAATCCTATTAATGTTATCTTAAACAAATTACTTACTCATTTCAACGGAAACCGAGGACTGTTAGATCAATAATGGAACATTGAAAAAAATCATTAAGTGCCTATTTATATAGCAGTTCATAATGGCTTCTTTGGCTCTCATACAAACTATTTTTTATTTGTATTCAAGGAGTTCCTTTGTAACTGACACCTGTCTTTTTTTCTTGGCATTACTAATTCTAATCAAGACTTCTAACGCCATTTTCCGACTTCTTGAATATGAAAGGTCTCTTCTTATAGGAAACCTTACTATTGAACTATTTAAAACCCTTCTGTTGAACACCGTTTGGTTTGATTCCTGTTGCTTTTTTGTTTGCTGCAGCTGGGAGATAAAGATTCCTGGCTTTGGGGTGTTCAGATAAATGATGCCCCACACACAAGCCTTGTGCTGAGCTTTCTTCCCCTTTGGCTGATCAGATGGTGCAGTGTGTGGCCAGTGTGGGACTCAGTACACGGAGAAGATCACTGATCCTCACCATTTGAGAATTGCTCTCAAAGTCATCAAGAAATCACCCATAATGGCTGAAAGCTTGTTCATATAGGATTTTTATATTTCTAATGTAGTTTGTTCAGTGAGAGAAGAGCCCAGTGGTATTTCAAATATCATACCTTCTTATCTTACTCAGTATTTGGACATAGTTTTGAGTGCCCTTTAGAGGACATTACCTCTCCCTATAATTTTTATAGGAATGTCTTGAGAAAAATAAGGCTTTTGGTTCATTTTGAGATTAGAGCACACTGTGAATACTACATGAAAATTTTTTAAAAACAGAAATAGATAAAGGCACTTTAGAAGAGGTAGGAATTCAACAGTTATTTTGTAAAGCATGCCCAAATTGAGATAGCTGTGTAAATTCCCAATGTGCTGACTTAGGAGTGCATTGAGGTTGATTTGCTGTGGTAGGGGAAGATCTCAGCTTCACATCAGTTCTAAGTATGAGTGCGCTTATATTAAATCAGACTTTCAAAAGCACAGCTTTTGATTGTGCCAAATAGATAACTATCAGAGTTGTGGATACAACTCTTTCAAGGTGATCATTCAGCACTGAATTTGTGAAAAGGCTTAAACTTTACCTGTGCATTTACTTATTCTTGTAATGTTTGCAAAATCTGCAGTCATAAATGCTTTTCATTTGTGATATTGGTAATTTGTGTTTCGTTTTTCCTGGATTATTCTAGCTAGGGACCAATTTCATTGATCTTTTCAAAGAGCCAGTTTTGGCTCAGTTTGCTTTGGGCAATTTTGTTGGTTTCTGCTCTTTTGAAGATTTCCTTCTTTTTCTTCCTTTGGGTTTACTTGGCTTTCTTTTTCCAATTTCTTGAGTTAGAGCCGTATGTGACTGTTTTCTTTCTTTCTTTTTTTTTTTTTTTTTTGTTATTGTTCTTTTTCCTGAATTCTTCTGACATATTTTAAGCCTGACTTCCTACAAGTTATCCTTAAGTCAGAAAAGTTTAGTGGTTAGCTAATAATTTCTCAGGAGTTACACTTAAACACTGAGACAGTAAGGCTTTCACCATCTGCTAGGTGGGTGAGGAAACATGAAATGTGCAAGCAGTTCACAGATCAGCCCCAGTTTTTCCTTTTGGCCCTGTCTTCTCTGGGTGCATAGAGCCTCACACTCAGACAGTAGTGTGCACATAGCTGAGACTCTTTGTCATTGACTTGACCTTTTTTTTTCCATAATGAAAATATTTAAAGCTATAAATTGTCTTCTGAGTGCTGCTTTGGCTGTATCCCACAAATTATATTTGTCTTTTCATTATCATTAGGTTAAAAAAAGTTTTCTAATTTTCATTTGACCTTTGATAAGTAATCAAATATATGGTTTCATTTCCAAATGATTAGGATGTCCTTGATTTCTTATTGCTACTAATGTATAATTTAATTCTGTTTTGATTAGAAATTGCAGTGATTTCAGCCTTCTTGAGTTTTATAGCCAAGTGTAGCCAAGTTTAAGGTATAACTTGCTGAAAATACTTCGGTGTACCAGGAAAGAATGAATTCTCTAGTATGTGGTTTGATCCCTACACCTCAATTAGTGTTGTTTCTATATTCTATGTCCTTACTAATTTTTTACTTAACTATTCTATCAAGTTTTGAGATGGAGTGTTAAAATCTCCTGTGATTATAGAATTCTCTATTTTCCTTTTAAATTTTTGCAGTTTTCATACAGTATATTTTGAAGCTATTACCAAGTGCATGCATCCTGTTGTTTTATCTTGGTGATGAATTGACCCTTTTATCGTTATGAAATGTCCCTTTGTCTTTGGTAATACTACTAATTTTAAGTGGTCCTTATCAGATATTAATATAATCATTCCATATTTTAAATACTTTTTGTGTTTGCCTAATATATCCTTTCTTCACATACTCTCTGACCTCTGTGTGTGTTTTCATTATAAAGTGTATAGTTTAGTCTTCCTTTTTTATCCTTTCTGATAATTCTGATTTGTAATTGTTGTGTTTAGTCTAATTTAATGTCATTATTGATCTAGTTAAACCTGTTTTTTTGTTGTTGTTGTTTTTCTTGGTGATGCTGGGGATTGAACCCAGGGCCTTGTGCATGCAAGGCAAGCACTCTACCAACTGAGCTATATCCCCAGCCCTAGACCTATTATTTTTAAATCTGTTTTTTGGTTTATTTCCACTTTGTTTTGTTCCTTTGTTTATCCCTTTTCTGTTTCTTTTGTGTTACTTGAATTTTTAAAAAAGAATTCGTTTTTAGTTTTCCATTGACTTTTTGGTTTTATCCCTTTGCATTGATTTAGTGGTGATGCTTTAAAATTTTCAGTATCTGTGGCTTTTCACTGTTCATTTATAGTTTATATTGAACCATTTCTCATAGACTCCACCTAGAGCCTGGAATATGCTCAGCATACTCCACCCTTGGCTTATCCTCTGAGTCCTATTGGGATTGTCAGAGATTTTATCAGATATGGAAGTTTTTAGACATTTAGAATTTTTTTTCTGTTCTATATTCTCTTGCCTCTCCTTCAGGGATTCCAACTACCCATATGTAAGAGACCCTTTGTTGTTATTCTAATAGTTCCTGATGCTCTGTTCATTTTTTTCCCTAGCTTCTTTTTGTTGTTTGAATTAGATAATTTCTGTCTCTGAATTCACATACATTTTACTCTCTCATCCTTATTCTGTTTGCTATTAAGCCTACATAGTAAATTTTTTTTTGGTAATATTTATTTTTATAATATTTATTTATTTAATGTGGTACTGAGAATTGAACCCAATATCTCACACATGCTAGGCAAGTGCTCTACCACTGAGCCACACCCCAGCCTCCATATTTTTTTTTTATCATATACAAATCCTCCTTGACTTAAAGTGAGATTTAATCCCGATAAGCACATTGTAAATTGAAAATATCACCAAGTTGAAGCTGAAGTGCCAAATATCTCATAAAATTTATTGAATACTAAAAGTGAAAAACAGAATGTTATAAGGGTGTGCTTTTATACCCAGAGAGTAAAAAAAAAAAAAAAAAAAAAAAACTGTCAAGTTGAACTATTGAATCAGAGACCCTGAGTTTCTCAGTTCCTTATTTCTCAGTTCCTTATTTCCATTCAGTTTATTTTTATTCTTTCTCTTTCTTTCTTTTATTCTGAACCCTATGTTCCTTAACCTCCTTAAGCATAGTTAGAATAGGTTATTTAAAGTCCTTGTCTGGTAATTCCATCATCTGTATCACCTGGGTGTTGGTACTAGTTTGAAAACACTTTCCCTGAAAATAGGTTGTGTTTTCCTGAGCTTCATATGTTAGGGCATTTGGTATTGTTTCCTGGACATGGTAAATATTCTCTTGTCGACTCTGGATTTGGTTATATGTCTCAGAAGGGTATTGACACTTTTCTTTTAGTTTTACTTATTTAGTCTCAGACTATGAGCTCGTTCACACCTGTGTGTGTGTGTGTGGCAGCGGGTGGGGGTAGCTCAGACCTTGGCTCAGACTGCTTTCAATTTGTCACATCCAAGATTAAGAGTCAGCCAGAGACTACTCTGAGGCTATACACCAAATCTGGGTTCCCTTCCCTGGTTTCCCTTTTTCTAGAATTCCCTTTTTATCCTCTATTGCCTCTGGATACCCTAAGCCTCTTCCTTGTACCAGAAAGAGGGGACTTTAGTCTTAGGTGGCCTCGTGCCCCTTTAGCCAGAGTTACCCTCTGGGGCAATCACACATACAACCCAGAAAATCCACTCTGAGACAGTTTGCTTCCTCCAACTTTTTGATTCCCCTCCAAAACCTTTCAGTTTTTGTTCATGTTCCTGAGTACCCAGATGACATGATGGCATTTTTCTGGAGCTTGTAGTTGTTAACTTATGGGACTTGTTAACTTATGGCACTCCCTTACCTGTGCTTAGGTACTGTTGCCCTTCCAGCATCTGCTCTTTGCTTCACATCTTCCTGCTATACATCTATACTATGCTTACATGACTTTTTAAATAATACTTTAAGAAAATCTTAAAACATAAACAAAATGGAATTTATCTCCTTTGAATAATTTAAAGTGACTTAGTTCATTTGATTTCACACATACATCAATACACAGTGTTAGAATAATTGATGTCTTTGCTTCTATTTGTGGTGTTTTAGTTGGCTAGCATGTCATTGTATTTTTTCTGTCAAAGAGAAAATACACAGAATATTCAAGAAAGAACCAAATAATGATGTTTTTCCTTGCACATTCATTTTCCCAGTCCTAAGATGCATCTGGAATTGGCTTACAACAGGCACCTTGAATTATTAATGTAGCAAATGGAAAAATGAGTATAAGTAGGACTTGGCATTTTAGAGTAAAATTTCTATTCAATAAGCTTATTTTAGAGGGAGGGGGCTGATAATTTACTTTGTGGATTTTAATGACATAGGATTTTTCCCTCTAAGCACTGGGTCCTGGAAACAAATATGTTTTTTTCTGTGCAGGCAAGATTTTTACTGGTGGTTTATAAAATAGCTAAAGGAAAAGTATTAGGAAGATAAGAGTGAATGTATGCTTTGTGCAGCTGCCTTCTACACTTTTTTGGGGGAGGGGGCATTAAACCCAGGGATACCCCCAGCCCATTTTATTTTTTATTTTGAGACAGGGTCTCATGAAGTTGCGGAGGCTGGCCTCAAATTTATGATCCTCCTGCCTCAGCCTCCTGAATTGCTGGGATTACAGATACCACCACACCTGTTTGTGAGTGGTATTCTCTGATTTGAAAACTTGGAAGAACAACTGACTGGATTTTTTCTCTCTAAATTACTAAATCACTTAATTCATCAAAACCACCATGGAAAATTTTCATAACATTTATTAAGATCCTTTTTGTTTTCCTATTCCCCTAGTGTGTTTAATCTTGAGAATTTGCAGTCTTTGCTGTGAAATCTGCATCAGGCAGAGTTAAGAGTGTAACAATAACTTGGATTCTGACTAACTAGCATTTTTTAGGGCATTAACTGGTATGAGAATAGAGCTGGAAACTTCCTCACTGCCAGAAAAGGATCCCTAAGTCCTTGACACAATTACCAGTGTTAGGGTGGGTGCAGTGTTGCTCACCTGAAATCCCACTACTTGGGAAGCTGAGGCAGGAGGATTGTGAATTTTATGTTTAGCCTAGGCAATGTAGCAAAACCTCATATCAGGAAAAAAAACAACAATCACCAGCATTCAAGTGGCAGTGAGCTCAGTGTGTCAGGGACATTATAAGTAGGTGGAGTTGTGCTTGAGAGGCCCTGGATTTCCATGTTCTGTCACATTGTTTCTTATCCAAACCACTGGCCATGATGTTTGTTTTAGGGCCTGTTATCTGGATCTAAGAATGTTTACTTTTTGATACACTATCAGAGTATTTGGTAAATCTGTCAAGTTGCACTGTCACTTGTCTAAAAAAAAGCTTGTTTTGCCCTTCTGGTTCCAATTTTAGAAGTAAATCAAATTCATTGTTGACAATGTGAAAAATATTTTAAAGTAGAAGGGAGAAAACAATTCAGCCGTGGTCTCACAACCTAGATATGAATGCTAGTAGTATTTTGATTAGTTTTTCCTTTTAGATGTTTGACTTTTTAGGTCAGTATTTACATCACACTGTCAATGGTTGCATTCTCTTTCATTGTACAGAGAGGCATAACTTATTTACCTGGATCTCTTTTTTGGATGTCCCAGTTATATCCAGATTTTTACTTTAAATTAAAACTTAATGAACTTCAGTCCTTATCTATATCTGATTATTTTCTTAAATTCTGAAAAAGTGAAATCACTAGGTCTATGATAATAATCTTTTATTTTTATTTTTATTTTTTTAGTTGTTGATAGACCTTTCTTTATTTATACGTGGTGCTGAGAATCTAATCCAGTGCCTCACACATGCCAGGCAAATGTGTTACTGCTGAACCACAGTCCCAGCCCCTATGATAATAATCTTAAACAACTAAAAGCAACTAATTTTTCCACAATAATGATTGTTTTGTGGTGCTGGGGATGGAACCGAGGGCCTTTTGCATGCTGAGCATGTTCTGTACCACTGAGAAGCACTCCCACATCCCCCTTTTTTATTAATAAGCAAATGATAATTTATTTTTACTCATAGAAAAAGGAACACAGCAAAGGGAAACATCTTGCTTTTATAACTCTTGGTATAGCTAACAGTCCTTTCTTGTGATTGACTGTAGTTATTTTAGGGCATCATTTTTCAAATCCTGAAATTTGTGTGATTAGTTTCTCTGAATTTTCCTCCAGTCTATACTCTGAAAAGGTAAATATTGAACATTTTTTATTTGTGATGATCACTGATATTTCACTGTTAAGCGTGTTTGCAACGTGTCTTTTCTTAGGAAAGATGTACTTGTTTATCTTGGAAAGAAGACATCACGTAGGTAGAGGGTGAATGTCACTTCCTTATGTGTGACAGAAATGCCAACAAATGCTAGATTAGTGTCATATAGTCACTGATGGCGGTGGCAATCTGAGCTCTCAAGCCAGAGTTTCACCTGAACTTCTGTACCCTATATTAGTATCTCTGGTTTCAATGAGTGTTTTTCAGGTGGTCTGATTGTAAAAACCAAACATGACCTAGAAAACTGTTGAGCAATAAAGGTTTATTAAAAGTTTATTAAAGCTGGCAGGGATGTCCCTTACCCTTTCTGCATGTGAGTTGTAGTGATATGTATGGGAGCTTCATAGAGCCTCTTTTGCAGATTGTATCAGAGGTCAGGGAGGCAGACACTTCAGTAGTCAGAAAAAGGATGGAGAAAACACACTGATACCTTAATATAAAACTTTGAATTTCCCCACTATAAATTCCTTATTGTTATTATGTAGTTAGTTTAGAGAGAAAGAAAACAGATTTTCATAGCATATTGTGTCATTTAAAAAAGGAGCTAGTTGGGCCAGGCGTGGTGATGCACGCCTGTGATCCCAGCAGCCTAGGAGGCTGAGGCAAGAGGATGGAGAGTTCAAAGCCAGACTCAGGAACCACGAAATGCTAAGCAACTCAGTGAGACCCTGTCTCTAAATAAAATACAAAGTAGGCTGGGGATGTGGCTCAGAGGTCAAGTGTCCCTGAGTTCAATCCTCAGTACACTCCCCACCAAATGATCTAGTTGTAGGATATCACTAATTTTAATTATCTATTGACCTCCAAAATAAGTTTTTATCACTTTATATTGTGAGCAGGGTCACATTTAGGCATGCATTTTTTAAAAAATTAAATTAATTATTTATTTTAGTTATATATGATGGCAGAATACAATTCAATTCATATTACACATATAGAACACAATTTTTCATGTCTCTGGTTTTACACAAAGTAAATTCATACCGTTCATGTCTTTATATGTGTACTTAGCGTGATGGTGACCATCTCATCCCTCCATCTTAAGCATGCCTTTTTTTGTAATTATATTTTCACATGGAGTGTAAACCTGTTTTTTTTCTTATACCTTATGGTTTTCATGTTTACTATTCTTTACAGTGACAACAGAGAAGAGATTAATTAAGAAGGTACTTTTAAAGGTTTTTGAAGGATGGGTTTCACTTGAACCTCCAGGGTTACTCTTTGCATAAATCGTTGCCTCCTCTTGAAGGACTGAGGGTTTGAATTTAGCTGGGGAAAGGAGATGCAGGAGTCTTCTTCAGATACCAGACAGAGGACTAGCGTATCCCCAGGCGCCCAGTGCGGTGATGGAGAGCAAAATGGCCGGCACAGGCTGCATGGAAGTGCAGAGGAGGGGAGCAGGGAAAGCTTCCTGGAGTCAGTGAAGCCTGTGCTCAGGAATGAGCTGGAGGTGTCCTTGGTGAGGGGTTGGCCCATGTGCCCTTTGGTGTGGCCTGAGCAGAGGATGGGTATGGGGGAGTGATAGGAGGGAGAGTTAGAAGATGGAAACATAGATTTTGTGTGTTAAAAATAGAAGTGAGCTGGGCTTGTGGTGCATACCTGTAATTCTAGCTCCAGAGGAGGCTGAGGCAGGAGGATTTCAAGTTTAAGGCCAAACTCAGCAACTTTGAAGACCCTGTCTCAAAATAAAAATAACAAATGGACTAGGGTATAGCTCAATGGTAGAGCAGTTGCCTACCATGGAAGAAGCCCTGGGTTCAGTCCTCAGAGCTACACGAAAAGAAAAAAGGAAAAAACAAAACAAAAACAAAAAACTCCAAGAAGGGTTTGCAGGTATGAAGTACCAAATTGATCAAACAGGGAGCTGCCCTCACAGAGCTCAGTCACTGTCAGAGGAGGCATCCTGATGGCACTTTTTTTCCATGTGTGTAGGTTGCACTTTAACAGTGAAAAATAGCTGCACTAGGTGGACATATTCAAGCTGATCCTGTTTATTTTTACATGTCTGAAAGGTTGGTCTTTGTGTTTACTCTGGTTCATAGCCTTCTCTAAGAGACTGAGGCCAAATAGAATTTATCTGGGAACCTGCCACATCTATAAATGCTACATAGAGTAATAAATGGGCCATGGCTTCCAAGAATTGGTGACAGTGCACTTCAGTTCCTAATTTAGAGAGTACATGAAAACTATGCCTTGACAAACAAGATTGCAAAAAAAGAAACCCTGCTAGATGGAGTCATCTTTGACACAGTTAAATGCTGTTTATGCAGACAGTGCTGGAGCAAGTTAAAGGCAGGGGGTGAATGACCCAAAGAATAAGTAGAAGAGTACAGAGAGCGATGCTCCTGGATTCAGAGGAGGGGATGCCCGAGCTAAAGCACGACATGTTAACATGTCCCACCAGAGTCTAACGTGTCCCACCAGAGCCATTGCCACTTGAAATGGGGACCATGCCTCAAACTTTATTTGCATCCTTGGTCTGTGGGACAGTGCTGGGCAGGGAGTTGTGGAAGGCTTTGAGGAGAAGCCTTGATTTGCTGCTGGTAAAAGGGTCAGCTCTGGATTAGCAGCGAGAAAAGAGAAGGGGACACCACCATGGCAGAGGGGGGCATGACAGTGGATGTTTATGATCATGTTTTTCAAACTGTGTGTCATACTTCCTCAGTGGGTCATGAGAAATCATCTAAGAGAGTGATGACCAGCATTTAAAAAGGAAGAAGTTAGAAAATGTCAGTCTTCCCAGTAACCAAGGTAGATTTGGTGTTTTTAATTTTTTTTTTAGTTGTGGATGGACACAGTACCTCTATTCTATTTGTTGATTTGAATGTGGAGCTGAAGATCGAGCCCAGTGCCTCATGCATGCTAGGCAAGTGCTCTACTACTGAGCCTCAACCCCAACCCCAAAGAGTTGTTTTTTTAATGTGACATTTTTTCAGTGTTCAGTCTACACATACAGATTACATGTGGGTTGTAATAAAAACGTATCTGGTTGTGGGTCATGGTCAAAAATGTTTGAACTCAGGTGGTTTAGGAGACAAGTGAAGACTTCATTTAATGAAGAACTTTTTCATGTGTGTAAGACATAGTGACAGTTGTTAGTGGTCAGGAGAGGAAGCAAAAGTCGCTGGTAAAGCGCTCACTCCTTGGTGCTTCTTAGCTCCAGACTAGTCAGGATTCATGCAGACACAGCTGGGGGAATTGCTCATTCCTTCATCCTTACGTCCCCATGTGCGGGAGATGTCGGTGCTTCTCACCGAGAGGAACATTGCCATGGAAGTATCTGGCCCCTCTCCATTCCTCCTTGCCTGGTGTTCCCCAAAGGAGGAGGATGTGGAGCTCAACTGATGAGCACAGTCAGGGAGTCTCACACCCAAGGGCCTTTTGATCAGTGGGTGGGGCTACTACTGCCTTGAAGAGAAAAGACCCAGAAACCAGTTGTTGGGGTCTTCTGTGAGCTCCCACTGATGGGTCTCATGGGGTGGGTTCTTGTAGTGGGTGGCAGAAGATATAGGAGGAAGCCCCACTGGGACTTTAGGCTGGAGTATTTCATCACCAAGATCTACCATGGAGTTTTGTACTTTGGAGGGATATAAAAGGCACTGCTGAGCGCTCAGGAGTTGGTCCCATCTGTTCCTTAGCTTGCTAGAGCCATAAGAAAGGAGGATATATATGTTCAGGTGTGTGGGCCCAACTACAATATCATCTTCCCTTATGGCTCTAGCAACTCCTAGCAACTTGAGGGGCTAAAGCAGGATTGCAAGTTCAAAGCCAGCCTCAGCAACTTAGAGCCTATCTAAAAAAATTTAAAAAAAAATAGTGGTAGTGGGGGCTGGAACTGTGGCTCAGTGGTAAAGTGACCCTGAGTTCAATTTCTGGTACTAAAAGTAATAAAATAATTAAAAGTAAAATTTCATATACATTAAAGAGAGCATACAAGCACAAGTGAGCATGATGCTCCTGGATGCTGATCAGTCTTGGGGGGATTGAGTTGAAAGGGCAGGATTCCAGTTCTGGGTTGCTACCTGCCCTAAATTTGAACTCTGTATGTGAGCAGCAAAGAACCTTTTTGCATGCCCAAGGCATGGCTTCAATGACATGGTAAGGACTTCTCTTCACAGGATGAAGAGCACAGGATGGCTGAGAGGTGGGGAGTGGCCATTGTGGAGTGGACGACTAGTCCACTGTGCTACATCCCCAGCCCTTTTTATTTTGTGACAGGGTCTCACTAAGTTGCTGAGGCTGGCTTTAAACTTGTGATCCTCCTGCCTCAGCCTCCTGAGTTTCTGGGATTACAGGCATGTGCCACTGTGCTTGTCTGAAACTACTTTTTTTAGTTTGCCTCCCTCTGGGTTCCAAAACCTGAAACACTTTTTAACTCCAGATGTGACTTTAGACACCCTAATTGCATTTCACCAACCAGAAGATGGTGCTGTTGTTCTGACAACCAATCTACTTTTCCAAGTTCAAGGAAAACTTGTCCCTTAAATGCTTAATCATGCTCAGTAATGTGGACTGATTAGCAACAGCTTCAACAGCACAGCCCTCCTCTGCATGGCTGCAGACAGGCAGCATGGCACATAGGATGGAACCTTTGGAGCCTGGAGCCAGAGAAGCCCGGTCTGGGGGCCTTGGTTTAGTTTTCTCCCAGGACCACCTTTGCACTGGGGTAAAGTGACACTTTGGTACCTTTTGACCAAAATTAAAAAACTGCTTGCCAAAATGATTTTTAGATGTCTTTTCTATGGCTTCCTGCAGCTGGATTACCGCTTTAATTAATCTTTTATCAATGCAGTAAGGAGTCTGTCTTGGAGCCTCTCAGGTCCCAGTTCCTTGGGGAATCTAGCAGCTTTCTGTTGTAGAGGTTCTCTTTGGAGTGAGTTCAGAAGTAATACAAGATGCATGCCACAGACAGGAATGTTTGCTGGAAGCCGAGGCTGGACAGGGGTTTATTCTGAGGCTCCGTCTGGGAAACTAGTTGGGGCCTGGTGTGAAGAGCGCAGCCAGCCCTCATTATTCACATATTCTGTCCTCGTGGATTCACTGTCTTGCTAAGCTTTCTTTGTAACTTCAAACACAGTGCTCAGAGTGCTTTCATGGTCCCTCTCAGACAGGCAGAGCGGGAGACTTGAGCTGCCCAAGGCACTCCTTCCCAGCTGAAGCCAAACCAGTCCCTGAGCTGCCTGTGAGTTTCAGCTCTCAGACTGTGAGCAAGTGTCCTTTCCCTATCTAATTAGTGCCATGCTTTTTGAATTTTCATGCTTCTTCTTGGTGATTTTGCTATTTAAGATGGTCCCAAAATATAGCGTTTAAATGCGAGAAGGCCGTGACCTGCCTCACAGAGAAAATGCATTAGATGAGCTCCGCTCCAGCGGGAGTTAGTGCTGTTGGCCTCGAGTGCAGGGTTAGTAAGCCAGCATTAGATAGTAAATGGGGTGTCTTTAGACAGGGACAACATGAAACAAGGTTACATATTGAGCAGTTGATAGAAATGTGACCAGGGGCTCATAGGAACCTCACTCACTCTGTTTTTCCCCAGGAACAGTGGTTCCATGAGCACAGTGCAGCATTCAGGGAGACAAGGAACGTGACTCTGAGAGACTGGTCTATGAGTTGTTTTCCACCTTCATTTCTCTTCCAGGATATGCGGCAGCCTAAAGTGCTTAGGGCAAAGGAATTCTGGGCTGCCTGCTTCCTATCTGTTTTTAAAGAAACACCTCTGGCAGGACTGCAGGAGTCATTTTTGTTTTTGACCCATAGGATCAATGCTGCAAAAATGGACTTCCTGCAGCCTCTCCTGGCCCAGCAGGTAGCTTAGCCCAGCATAGACTGTAACTCCAAGTGCAGGTTCATGAGGCAAATGGAGGCTCAGGGTGCAACTGTTGAGTTTGACTTTAATTGAAAATGGTACTATTTCTTTTCTTTCTAATAGTGCCAGGGATCTAACCCAGGGCCTCAGGCTTGCCAGGCAAGTATTCTACTCTGAGCCATACCCCAGCCCTATTTCTTCTTTTCCTTGGTACCTGTTCTGCAGTTGCATCCTCTTCTTGAGTGTTTCTGCCTTCACTTTTGTTTTGGGTAATGAGCTTTGAGAAAATCTGGATGTGTAGTTTACTTATCAGTCTGTTCATTTCAGCTGCTTTCTTTGTACCTTGGCCCCTTAAGATGGGAGAATTAGTGAAAAGCAGTGGACGATTCATTTAATTCTTTTGACAGCACTAGGAAAAAGTAACATGTAGCAAATTTGGTTCAAATCAAAATGAGAACGCTCATTGTCCTTATGTAGTCTTCCTTTTCACCTCTGTACCTGTGACAAACAGGACCATCTTTTCCTGGTGGAGCCTATAATTAAACAAAGTGTTGCTTTGAGGTCTGTTGAGCTGATCCGAGCCTTGGATTCACTGAGTGGCTCTGCCCTGTCATCAGCAGGCAGGTGGGTGATCTGAAGAAAGGGTGACATGAACATGATGGACAGCCGAGTGGGACCTTCCCGTGCCCCAGCAGAGAGCACAGTTGCATGCCACTGCCTTCCCTCATCGGTCTGGCAACTGCTTCTGCAGTCACCGCTGGTTTGCTGCACTGGCTTTTATTTGAGTGGAATTTGTACACCTTACCTCTATCTGAAAACCAGTGGTGCCCCACCTTCCAGTCTCAGGGGATTTGCCCCTTTTTTGATTGTCTCATCAAGTGGAACCTTATTAGCATTTAGTGTTGGAAACTGACAAGTCTTGAACAGCTTCAGATCTGGCCTGAGTCTTCCAGACATCTTTATCTTTCAGGCAGATGGGGCACCTTTCTTCTCCTGGTGAACAGCCTTTATCCACACTTCCTTGTCTGTAGAGGTTACATTTAGTGAGACTGGCTCAAGACGCCGTCTGGATGTTTTTCTCAGAGATCTTCACATAGAAATTCTGTCGTGAGATGATCTGTAAGTATTCTGGATAACTTCAGATGAGCAGTAACAAATGCTTCACTGAACACCCGCCTTCGCGTTCTGATTAACAGCAGTAATTTCTATCATAGACTTAAAATTGGTCAATGTTTAAATCCGTCTCCTTTCTCATGAAACTAGATTCCCTTTTTTCCCTTTTCATTATGCCATGTTGAGCTATGGTGCTTAAAGGAGAGCTGCATTTTGATATACAGATGAAGAAAGAGTCTGGTTTTATGTGTGGGCTAGTGTTATGATGTCTGGAAATAGAAAAATTGGATGAGGAAAGATACACATAAGACCCAGAACAGGATCTAAGTGGTACCTGGGGCTGTGTTTTGTTGTTAACCCCTTGGGAGAAATTTTTAAGAGCAGTTACATAACTTAGTTTTAATATTGCTTCAGAGCCATTTAACAAATACTGTTTGGGAAATTTTATATCTATCTATCTATATCTATCTATCTATCTATCTATATATATATATAGAGAGAGAGAGAGGGAGGGAGAGAGAGAGGTGTGTATAAAAATTTAGTCAGGGGGCTGGGGTTGTGGCTCAGTGGTTGAGCACTTGCCTCACATGTGTGATGCACTGGGTTTGATTCTCAGCACCACATACAGATAAATGAGTAAAATAAAGGTCCATCAACAACTAAAAACATTTAAAAAAAAAAATTTAGTCAGTACAGTTTTTAAGTACATTTAAAGAGTTTTCCCCTAAAATTTCGTTGGATTCCCAATTTTAGTTAAGGGAATTTTCCCCCTTGTCCTTCCTCTGTTAAGTGCTTGCAAGCATTTTGAAAAGTGACTACATTGAGCTTGATCTCCATGTTCTTATCTTGATTTATCTTGATAAATCAAATAATTGTAATGTTGCAGTTTAGCAGCAGCAGTGAACAGCTGCCCCTAGGAGTGAAGATCTTTTTCATAATTCATGTTTGCACAAGAAAGTGTACCTGGTAATGAATCTTGATTATCTGAACTGCCAGTGATGGACCAAGGGTGTGATAACTCAGCTGGTTCGGCCTCAGGCCTCTGCTCTTTGAAGGTATACTGATAAGGAAGAGCAAAAGGATTCATAACTAGATGTTAGCTCTGGAAAAGCAAGAGTTTGTATAATGTTTTAAATATGCTTAGGCTAAGAAAAATGAGAATTCTAATTCTACTTACCACTTCTAATCAATGACATGTTGTTCCAGGACCTCTCTGCACCCCCAGTGACTGCGTCTTTTGTCTCCCTAATCTCTTGAGTCTCTCCTGAGCAGTGCACAGGGACAAGCAGATTGTTTTCCTCATGCCTGTGCAGTCTTTGCTTTCAAAATGTGCTCTCCTTCCATGTTCTGTATAAATGTGTAGCGTTTCCTGCATCAGATCTCTCTCTCCATACGTGCAGTATTAATTTTAGGTCAGTGGGAGGATGGGCTTCTTTGACTGTGCAGAGAAATGGGGCAGAAAGTGAAGATTGTTCTGATTCGTACACAGTCCCTACCCTCGGTTCTGATGCTTGATGCACTATGTTAGAGAATGTGGTTAAGATAGTTGGTGGTATTTGTTGAGTCTTGCTTTATGACTTAGGTTTTGTAAAAATTCCAAGAGTGCTTGAAAGTGTTATTTTCTAATTGTAAAGATAGAGTTCTATACTTCCAACAGATCAGACTTATTCATGCGGTTCCAGTTTTCTATATATTTGCTAATTATTTTTGTTTGATCTATAAGTTTGTAATCTGGGTATATATTTTTAACTCTTACTATAGTTGAGAAATCATTGATTTTTTTTCCTTGTAATTCTGACTATGTTTGTTTTGCATAGTTTAATGCTATTGTTCTATTTAGTGGTTTGTTTTACACACACACACACACACACACACTTTATTTTTGTCTCATCTGACTTAATCATATCAGCACTGTCCTGTTTTGGTTAGTGCCTGTCCTTTACCTCCCTTCTTCTGAGTTGCTCTGCATGTGTCTTTTGTGAATAGCAAATGGGTGCAAATTTGCTTTTCTTAAATCTGAATGAGAAAATCTTTAAAATAGTGCATTTGATCAGTTTCTCTTTGCTATTTACCTTTTCCTTGATTTGTTTCTTCTTCTTAACACTCACATGTACAACAGGTTTGAGATGGGATTTTTCTTACAGACCTTAGTAGGACAGTCCTAGCCCACTGCTGCTCTTCAGCCCTGGCTTTAAGCTCTTCCTTATTTTGAACACCTGAGATCTGGCATATAGATATTTCTGGAGGGTGGAACCTCTGCACCCCTCTCCACCTCCACCAAGGTTCTGTTTGGTTCCCAGTGTGGTGCACATCAGATCTGCGGCTGAAGATCTTCCTGTAGTAGTTGGCATTTGGGCTTTTCTTGTTTTTACTTGCTGGGCTATTTTTATCTTATACTTAGCTCTTTTGTAATATTTAACAAATATTCCAGCTGGAAAGCAGAAACGTTTCTCTGTTGGCGTGAACTGGTGTTTACCAATCCTGTGTGTTTATTTACCGATGCGTGACTGTATACAGGTCTTACTGTGTGTCACATATTTGCTAGATTGGAGGACTGGATGACACGAGGCCCTGTTTTGCTTCACAGAACAGCTGCAAGAGCTTGAGTTTGGAGATGCTTTTGCTCTGCTGTTGCTTGAACCCCTGATCCCTTGAGTGTGGAAGTTCCTCTGGAGCCAAATTCTGGACACCATGTCTTAGCTAAGGGTTAGGCCCTGTTCCAAGAGTCCCAGGTCAGAACCTGGCTTTTGGGAGCTGCAGCAAACCAGGTCTTGCCACTTGCTCCAAAGACCAAATAGAAAAAAGCTGTGGTGAGATAGGAAAGGAATTTATTTAATATGGTCATACTGGGAAGGAACCAGAGGACCAGGGTACTGACAAGAACTGTGGGGTTACATAGGGAAGGAACAGAGACAAAGGTCAGGGACTTGTGTAGGTGGTGATCTTGGTTAGTCGTGGCCTGGTTGACGATTATCTCAGGATCGGTCATGTGGATCCTGTCAGCGATTAGAAGTTGTTGCTGCTTGGAGTTAGTTTTGACTCTTGTCACAAGGTGTTTATTGATCAGTTCTATTGTTCCTAGAATCCAAAGTGACTTCATGAGAGATTGACTCAGAGAAAAAATAAGTCAGAAAGGCAAAATGAAGCTAGTTAGGTCAATAGTGGACCTTCCTTCCAGTTTAGGCATGGCTCTGATGATCGGGAACTGGATGTTGTAAAAACTGACAGTTGACAATCTGTTGATTATGATGTCCCTGAAAAATCTTGAAAATAACCTACTCTTATCTTGGTGTCTTTAGCCTTGAAGGGGGAGGGTTACCAGACACTCCTTAAATGATTAACATGTCTGCTTGGCTAGTCAAGCAGGAATCTGACCGAAAGTTTAAGGTAGCACAAGGAGACAGATGCAGTTTGAAAGCAGAGATGCCAAGCTTTTATCCCGCTTTTAGTTACCCATCAGGCATCTGCAAGCCCATGAAGAGTCAGTGCAAAAGCAGCCTCTGAGTCCCTCTTCTAGCCTTGTCTTAATTAATCTTGAGAGGAGGGAGAGGGACTTAATCTATTGTCTGTCAAGCATTCTGTTTTACTTAGTTTTTCATATGAAAAAGAAAAGGAAATGTTTAGGTTTGCCAGAGTGTACGTTATAGCAGCTCTTGATCGAGCTGAAAGCAGCGAAAGTGGAGTGATGCTCTGACCCAGCCTTTGCTTCAGTGAAGCTGCCTGGAGAACCCCACTGGAACATCAAAGGACAGAGTATTGTGTGTCACCAGAGGGAGGACCATGGCGATGGCCAGTCTCCTAGTGTGAGGAGGATATGGGTAGGGGCAGAGGAGGGCTGCTGCAGTAAGGTTGATGGTTTGGTTGAAATTTTTATTGCGGGGAAAAAAATAAAAAGCTACAGTAAAAAAGAAAAAAATATAACTCTATGTATTGCCCTTTCCCCTCCAGCCACTATGGGGGATGATCCTGTGTCACCTCTCTAAACACCCCCCTCCCTTTTGTTTAAAGCCTATTCTAGAGCCATATCATATTCACCGGTAAACATTTAGTGCTCATCTCTAAAAACCATTTCTTTTTTTTTAATATTTATTTTTTAGTTGGACTCTATATCTACATTTATTTATTTACTTATTTTTATGTAGTCTGAGGATCAAACCCAGGGCCTCACACTTGCTAGGTGCTCTACCACTGAGCCACAACCCTAGCCCTAAAAACCATTTCTTTTTAAAACATAGGTATGATAGTGTTATTGCTTCTAAAATTAAATCTTTACTATCTCAATGTCATAGAATAGCTAGGACTTAAAATGTTTAGTTCCCTCATTGATGTCATGAATTGGTCCTGCTCCTCTCATGGGCCTTCTGCATTCTCATGTTTTTTTAATAATTACCCTGTACCTACATCAACAGAGCAGACGGCCATTGTGTGCTGTGTGCTGTCTATAGCCACTGTGGATCAGCCTTGCAGGTAAATAGCCTCAAATTATATACTACACACACACACACACACTCTCTCTCTCTCTCTCTCTCTCTCTCTCTCTCTCTCTCACACACACACACACATTTGAGGGGGGCAGTACAGGGGATTCCAGGGGCACTTTACCACTAAGTCACACCCCAGCAGAGTTGCAGATTTTTCTTTTAGTGAATTACCTAAAAAAGTAGCACTGGTTCATAGCCACCTAGATAACATGTTGAGTCATGATTCAGCAATCATGGTATATCCTAGTATATATAATAAATACAGGATTGTACAGAACACCCAGCCTGGGACCATAACAACAATGGTGGCGAAATCCACTGGAGATAGCCTCAGTGGTTCCCTCATGTAGGTGTGACAGGTCAAGCCTAGCCCAGGTAAAAGGAAATTTATCTGGTAAAGTTTGAATTACATTATATATAACATATATAATAGTATATTTTATATTATAATTTAGCAGTTATGGCACTACAGTGTTTTCTCATTTTAATAATATACTGTATTTGCTGAAGTTTTAAAAGTGTTTTTGTCAGGTTAAAGAACAAAACCCTTAAAAACCTACAAGATGCGTGCTTTGTGTATGTGTATGTGCGCGTGCCGGCACACATTCATGCTAGAAATGGAACCCAGTGCCTTACCATTCTAGCAAACACTCTTCCCCTGAGCTACATATACTCCATTCCAAGATGAGTTTTAGTGCTGGTTCACCTGGAAGGTCAAGTTCGTAGAAGAGTGTGGATAAGCAGTAAGGCCAAGTGGGCAGAGCAGGCATCTTTGGGGTCCCATGGGTTTCCCTGTGAGTCCTGAGCTGAGGTTTCTTCTGGTGTGAGAGAAAGCTGAGGTTGTGTTTTGCATGTGCAGAGGTGGCAGTCCCCTCTCAGACTCCCCCTCACGCTGGCACTCAGAGCACTCATGTTCTTATCTCCATTGGGAGAGAAGTTCCTTGTCGTACTGATTTTTGCATGCAATTAAGGGCATTTTCACTTATGCTGTCCAGAAAAAAAAAAAAAAAGAAAGAAAAATCACTTATTTTTAGATCCTAAAGACTTTTCAGAATTATTTAGAGTTTTTAACTGAATTTAACCTTTTAAGTACACGGATCTCTACTTGAATCTGCTAAGCCTCATAATTCAGTAGGCAGTAGAGAGCCAAAGATATTTTAGGCTCATATTTTTGGCTTTTTTTTATCTCATATTTTTGTCATGACTTCAGCTCGTTGACTCAAGCTTACATTATGTGTGATGTGTTGTTTATTAGCTGTCCTCTCTGATTATTATAGGAATGTTTGAATGTGTGCTGCCTGAACACTTCCCAAATATTCTTTCTTGTTTTTGTAGTGCTGGGGCTCAAACCTAGGGCCTCATGCATGCTAGGCAAGTGCTCTTCTATTGATCCACATTCCAGTTTTTTTAAAACATACCATCACGTAGGATGTGCCTTGGGGTTTCTCAGAAATGGGAACAGGTTTGCGTTGATCTGACACTCCTCTTTCCCCTGTTCTTTTTGGATAGCAGCATTCATTTCTGAGCAAATTATTAAGGTGCAGAGTATAAACTGCCCATTAAGCAGACCAGGCTCTCTCATCCTTGACCTTTAAAAGACAGTGGGACCTTGAACTTATCGCTCTATGTCACCCCTCAGAGATAAAGCAACCAAGTGCATTAGAAATTCACAGTGAATTTTTAATTTGATTTTTTTAAATAAAGGAAGACTAACATACAACTTAAAGGAAATACATAGATTGAAGATAATGTAAGAATGGGAACTTATGATCTGATTTTTGGTGTTCATGGGATTCTTTAAAAGAGTGGGCTGTGGCTGTGGCTCAGCGGTAGAGTGCTCGCCTCGCACATTCGAGACCCTGGATCCTTCGCACCACATAAAAATAAATAAGTGAAATAAAGGTATTATGTCCAACTACAACTAAAAAATAATTGTTTAAAAAAATAAATAAATAAAAGAGGGAACCATCAAGAAAGTAAATACCTTTATTGAGCAGTCCTCATGGTTGGGTGGTATTCAGTACTTTTGACATGGGTAAATCCCCCCATGGCTTAGTTCTTTAATGAAAAGAAAATATGGCACAGAAACATTTTTTGCTTTTTTTTTTTTTTTTTTTTTTTTTTTTTTT